>NC_045598.1:66078998-66186498 GCF_009762305.2 Zalophus californianus
CTACATAACTAGAGCTTGTAACTGAGGTTCACCCATTTCTTTTACTCTGAAGAATTACTTGTGGAAGATACCAGACTTGCTTTTGTCAGTGATTTTAAAGCTGTATTCAGTAAAATAAATTCAAACAACTCACTTCCGTTTTTTATAGGCATATTACTAGTGAAGTTTGCAGGTTATCTTGAAGAAATATGAAACATGAAACAAGGATATTTTATGGTCCCAAACCTTTACAGTTTCTGTCATTTTTTACTACTGCACTTTTATGCAACTTTGAGTTTATGTGTGGTTTGTTGTGGGGGATGTAGTTTTCTATTTTGTATTTCTGGAGCTAGTGTTTTAAAAGTCTTATTTAGGAACATCTTTTTTTCCTCCTTCTATTTACATTGTGGTCTTGTGATTTAATGACAATAGAGGGAGCTATATTGTATTGGAGTTTGTAAAATTCATATGGTTAAGAGAATTAAATGCATGGGCATTGGGAGAGTCACAATCCACCTAACAATTATACTCGGGGACTCAAGTAGACGTGGAAGTTGAGTCAACCTGAATCTGTAGTGTGTTCATAGTCTGCTTGATTGCAGAGTATGAATATTTTTGAACATAATACAAATTTACCTTCAATCTCACATTCCTTTGCTTGCATTAAATTCAGTCTTCTTGAGTATCCATATTCATTCTCAATAGCGTGCATTAAAAAATATAAAACGAGGATCTAATGTATAACATGGTGAATGTTGTTAATAACACTGTATTGTATAATTGAGATTTGCTGAGAGAGTAGAACTTAAATGTTCTCACAAGAAAAAAACAAGGTAAATATGTGAGCTGATATGTGTTAATTAACTCAATGGGGGAAATACTTTTAAAAGAAAAAAAAAGTATAAAATAATCAGGCAACAATCTGTATTTCTGATACTATCAGGAGAAAGTTAGCCACCCACCTATTTGGGAATTTATTAAATGATACCTAACTATGGACTGTAGCCAGAACAGCTTATTGTGTTGACCATATTATCTATATTAGGAAGAATTCTCTCTCTATATATTTTTTCTTTTTTTGCTTTTCTTTCTTCTTTCTTCTTCTTCTTTTTTTTTTTTTTTTTGAGAGAGAGAGTGCATGCAAAGAGGGTAGGAGGGTGGTGAATGACAGAGGGAGAGGGAGAGGCAGAATCTTAAGCAGGCTCCACACCCAGCGCAGAGCCCTAAGCGGGGCTCGATCTCATGACCCTGAGATCATGACTCTGAGCTCACATCCTGATGTGAAATCAAGAGTCCGATGAGCCACACAGGTGCCCCTCTCCCTATTTATTCATACAGATGCTATGAAATGTTTGGAATATTATTTGGGGAATTGCCTAAGATATTTTTGCCTGAAGGAGGGATAGCAATCTCTAGAGATAGAAATTTGGTTTTTACATACAGGAACCTTTGCTACAATGGTCATAAATGGGACTCTTAGGGGCAGTGATCTCCCATTCTCACACTGCTTCTGATTCTTCTCACTGCTTTACAGCGTTCCCAGCACTATTCCTCACAGTATGGTGAGAGAGCTGTTAGACACTAAAGCAGAGACCTAATTCCTTTTGCAAACCAGTCTGAAGTAAGTGGGCTTCATGTAGGGAAACTACAAGTCTATGGAGTGGAGAGCATAAGCATTGATTTAAAAAGATGTGGACTAAGTGGTGAGCCAAACACTTCAGGAAATCTCAGGATTTAGGAGAGGTCAGTTGTGAAAATCATAAAAATTGGAGTTGGATCTAGGGACTGGGACTCTCCCTCCTTGCCTGTTGAGATCTCAAATTTAGACCCAACACCCAGTGGCACTTTTTTGAAGTCTCCCCTGAGAACCTCCCAGCTCCCTCCAGTAGATATGGCAGCTCCCTCCTTCCCGTTCCACAGAGCCTCCTATGGTGGTCCAGCACAGCTCCTAGGACATCACTGCATCCAGCTAGAAAGGCATCTGGGATTTAATATAAAGTCTTGGAGTCAAAATTTTGAGTAGAGCCTCATCTTACGTCTTGCCAGTTGTAGGCAGCTTCTTTTATCTGCTTTGAATCATTTTCTTTTGTAAAATCATTAATAGTATTTTATAAATACAGCTGTTGCAAGAAAGACCAGACACACCATTTAACAGAGGGGTAAAAGGATTTGCTTTGGCACATGACAGATTTTAAATCCTAGTTCACCACTTAATAGCTATGTTAATTTGGGAAAATTGCTTGATTTTTCTAAACCTGTTTCTAGTTAGTGATCAATTTGCATCACATTTGGAATGGGAAACATCACTAAGCTTGATGTTTGTGTGTTGATTGTTGTGATGTTTACATGTATATATTGAATATAATTATAATTATATCTTGTATATGGTATGAAAAATGGTCTTCTCTGACAAGCCAACATTTACTCAAGAATCCTTTTTTATGAAAAGACAATGTTATTTTGTAATATCTTATTTCCTTCTATACACAGATCTTATTTCTGGATGTTCTTTTATACAGACATAATTTTATTCCTTTCACAATACCATACTCTTTTTATCATAGTGAATTTGTAGTAAGTTTTCCTATTTGGTAAGTCAAATATATCTATGTAGTTCTTTCTTGTTAGTTCTTTCTTATTATAATATTCTCGTATTTTCCCCATATTTGTTCTTTCAAATCAACTTTATAATTAATTAAAATTAATGTATAAAGTAATAATAATTGGAATATATATTAATATATATAATATGACATTTCCCCCTAAATTCCAGACTCACGTATAACTACCTACATTTCCACTCGTAAATCGAAATAGGTATTTCACACTTAACAGGTCTGAATATCAAGCCTCTGTGCAGTTTCTCCATTCTCAGTCAATGGTAACATCCTTTGTGAAGTCAAGCCAAAAACCTTTGATGCCATCCTCAACTTCATTCTTTTCCATTTACCCAAGACCCAGTATTAGCGCTTTAGCTTTCAAACATGTCCGGTATATAATCACTTCTTACAAGTTCTATGGCTGCAGTCTGGCCCATGCCACCTCTATTTTTGACTAGGACAGCTATAACAGCCTCATGGTCATTCTTCCTGCTTCTTTCCCTGCACCCTGAGTATGGTTGATAGAGCAAAGAGAATTATCCTGTGAAAAGTTAGTCAGATCATGTCACTCCTCTGCCTACAGCCCTCCAGTGACTTCCCATTTGCTTTTGAGTAAAAACCAAAATACAGTGATATGATCCAGTCCTTCCTCACTGAACTCACCTAGTACTCTACCCTTTGTCCACTCCACAGCTCTAATAGCCTTCTTACACAACTGTCAACTCACAGACATTGTACTTTCCCTCTGCCTGGAATGTTCTTTACCCAGATGCCACGTGGCTTACTCTCCTACATCCTTTAGGTCCGCATTCAGATGTCACCTTCTCACTGAAGCCTCTTTTGATCATTCTGTGAGAAACTACTATCTCTATAACAGTTTCTATTTGCTTTTCCTGCTTTATTTTTCCCCAGGGCATTTTACCACTGTTTAACATACAATATGTTTTGCTTGTTTATTTTATTTTTTGTCTATATCCCATCACTATCACCATTGTATTCTCAATACACAGAATAGGGAAAATTAATAATTCTTGAAAAACACGAATGATAAAAACATACAAGGAATTGAAATTTTTGTGAGATCAGGTCTTACTATGCAGGAACACAAGATGGTTTTTCATTTATTCAGAGTCTATTTCATGCTCTTCAATGCATTTTATAGTTCTTTTTAAATGAGCTCTACCTCACAAATAGTTTGCTCTAATATTATTTTATAGTTTCATCATAATGGTAAATGGATTATTTTCCATTTTAACTGTTTATAGCTATTCTTAAAAAACTATTTTTTTAAAGATTTTATTTACTTATTTGAGAGAGAGAGAATGAGAGAGAGAGAGAGAGAGCACATGAGAGGGGGGAGAGTCAGAGAAGCAGACTCCCCGCTGAGCAGGGAGCCCGATGCGGGACTCGATCCTGGGACTCCAGGATCATGACCTGAGCCGAAGGCAGTCGCTTAACCAACTGAGCCACCCAGGCGCCCTTAAAAAACTATTAATATGTTATATTGATCTTGTATCTAGCCATTATACCAAATTATTTTATTAATTCTACTAGTTTGTGACCTGACAAGATTATGGGATTATAGTGTTTTACTCAGTAGTCTTTAACCATCATTTTATGGCCTCCCAATGTTTCAGATGAGAAGTCTAGTGCTAATCTGATTCCCATAATGAATAAATCCTCCTTCCCCCTTGCCTTCAACCTGCTTAGGTTTTCTCTTTTTAATGTGGGTTTTATAAATTTTTATTAATCCTGCCTAGCAATTTGCGAATCTCTTCCATATGCAGAATCAAACCATTCAGCTCAGAATTTTTTTCTATTAATTGTTTAATTATTAATTTTCATTCTATTCTTTTTTTATTTGTCTGGCATTCTTATTTCCTATAGTTTTAGATCTCTAGATAGCTGTCTATCTTATCTTTTAGCTTTTCCCTGAAGATTCCATCCTTTTTATTCTTGCCCTGTGTTGTGAAATTTCATTTTCTATTTGATCTTCAAGATCAATAGATCTGTCCTTGGCAGTGATCCTTCCCATTTCCAGTTTCTCTATTGACATTTTACATTTAAAAATTATATAATATGTGTCTTAGAATACATTCTATGCTCTAATTGCTTGTCCATGTGTATTAGCGATTTTTTTCAAGTTTTTTTTCCTGACTTTCAATCAATTCCATTTCAGCTGCTGCCAACTATTCCAAATCAACATTTGATCTTCTGTCAGTCTTCCAAAGTGATACATTACTTTATTTTCTTCTTTATGTATTCCATCAGCATTCATACAAGTCTAAAGAGTAGCAGGTGAATTTGGGAAGGAAGGCATCAAAATTTCTGTCCTTGTGGCTCAGTTGACGACAAACTGGAGAGTATTACTTTCTGCTGAGGAATGGGCAGAATCTGATGGTGCCTGATTTCCTTTGTGTAAATCACAGCTCTTTCCTAAGAAAGAACCTAACCAGTGGTGCTGAGACTGATGTTAATGTAGCTTACCCTGAAATTGCGATGATGGTCAGGGTTGGTCCTTCCAGAAGCACAAGTAACACTTTCTGTGGGGATTTCATTGCTTTTTGGTGTTAGGATTTTCCCAGAGATCTGTGAATCCCATGCTTGATCTTGGCCTAGAGAAGGGCAAGTTCTCTCCCCAGCTCCTCCTTGCTGACTCTCATTGCTACAGGAAGAATGTGGTCCCTTCCTTGATCCTAGCTTCATGGCTGCTACCATGGTCTCAAAGCATCCCTGTGGTTATATGACGCTAGAAAGGGAGATGGGAAGAAGTCTAGAGACCAGCATCTTAACTGGTTACATTCGCAGGTGTTCAAACTCTCTGAGACTATCAGGTTTGAATCAAATGTTAACAATTCGCAGATATTTTCATGTAAACAACCAGTAGTGACCACTATACCATTGAGGTCATAATTACCACCTTTACAGGGAGAAAATAAGTGTCATTTCCCAAGACTCTTGGACAAAAATGCAGTTTCACGCTTTTCTTTTCGTCAACTGTAAAAACTTTGTGGGAAGGCACTACCTACTTTTTGTCATTTTCTTGTTTGTTTCCTTGAGTCTTTGGCTTTGATGAGTATGGGGTGAAAATTATACAAGGCAAAGAGCTGAACATAGAGATTCCAGTAAGGAAGAGTGGAGAGGCAAAGGGAATAAAAATGCGATAATTTCTGTAAAAATGACTTCAAGAGAGGAGGAAGTCTTATCTCTGTGTCATATAATATTTCACATGGCTCTTGCCTGTTGCTAACCATGGCTAGCAGCACAATTTCCAACAGGTAAATTATAATTTAGCCAATGTTGTGGGAGTTGTCCATGTCAACTGAGGGTCATATATGGCTTCACCTGTCAAGAGCTGCAAAGTAAATGTACATTGTTACTTTACTGAAGCACATATAATTTAAGTTTCTTGTTCTGTTCTTTACTGTGGCATTATCAAAACTTAAGCGCACACCATTTCCCTACTGAGTCATTTTCAATGCTTAAGAATGCTTTCAAGCTGTAACTGCATTAATACCTATGGTTGTACGTTCTATCGAGAATAAAAATGCTTTTTTCTTTCCCTCCAGAGCTGTCAAAACTCCTGATGCTGAAGAGTTTATCTTGGAAAATGTAGGTTCTATTACCAGTAGGAAGTGGAAAAAGTCCTTTATTTCACAATCAGTGTCATTTAAATGATGCCAGTGTTTCTTATAATTATGCACAAAACATACTTCATTAACTTTTATCTTTGTGTATTTTAGAAGGTAAAATGAAGCACTCATCTGATATGTGATATGGCAAGTTAGATATCATATTCTGTTAAAAAAAGTCATATTTGTTCAGCAAAGCCTCAGACATCAGTGGTGCTCTTTTTTATTTTTATTCTTTAAGATTGAATAGCACTAACTTCTACCTAGTTTCTCCAGAAATTTGACATTTTATATGAAGCCTTACACAGGTTGGAGCCATAGTTTTATTGCCCATTGTTACGTGTTTATAACTGACAACTAAGTAAGTAAACACCCGTTTGGTTTTAGCCACTCTGCTTCATTCCACTGTAGTTCTGTACATTTGCTTTCATTTTATATCCTCTGCCTTTTGGATCAGAACTACTGTTCCTCAATCTTACTTTGTAAGCAATATTTAAAAACAAAATTCTTTGGTAAACCTTCTGCATTTCTTAGTCATCAGATGTTGGGATCAGATGGGTAGCCACACATTCATTTTCTCACACTATACGTGTAATGTGTTTATTATAGTTTACTTTACATGTATATTCTGTTGTCAAATGTCAGTGCATACTTGTTAGGAGATTGGCTGCCTTTTCTACATTTAGTGAATTGCAACAATGCTTCTGCTAGGAAAGTATATGATAGTGCATTTATTTTATTAAACAACAAAAAAAATCATGTCGTTATTTTAAATTGCCTGGTAACTGATAAATATTAGCTTAATTGAATAAATATAATTTGATATCATAATTTTTTTCTCTCTTTATTAAGTGTGAGTTCTAGAATTTGGTTAACAGACCTGTATTAAGCCTTATGTCTAGTTTCTACAGAACTTCTAATGGTATCAGTCCAGTCTTGGTTCAAAAAATGCATGCTATTTTATTTAATACAGAAACAAATACAGCTAATCCCCATTATTCACAGAGTCCATATTTGTGAGTATGCCTGCCAACTAAATTTTATTTGTTACCCCAAAATCAATACTTGATGGCTTTCAGATCATTTGCACACATGTGTAAAGTGGCCAAATTTTGAGTCATTTGACCACGCATATTCCCCACTGAGGCTGAACAAGCAAAGCTCTGCCTTCTTGTTTCAGATTTTATACTGTAAATAAATTTTTATTTTGCAGTATATTTAGTGCCATCTATTATTATTGTTGTTGTTATTATTAGTGATTTTCTGTTTAAAATGGCTCCTAAACATAGTGTCAACATGCTGTCTAGTGTTCCTAAATACAAGAAAGCTATAATGTGCCTTGTGGGGGAAAATACGTGTGGTGGGTAAGCTTTATTCAGGCATAAGTGTTAATGAATTAACAATATGGTACATCCAGGAAAAAGAAGAGAAAATTCACCAATCTGTACATGAGACCACTCCAGAAAGTGCTAAAGTAACGTCTATAGTGTGTGATGAAGCTATGGAAAAGATGGAAAAATGGCTCAATTTGTGGTTTCAATTGATTAAAAAAGTGCAGTGGATGACACTGTCATTAGGCTGAAAGCCAAAGAAATTTACGCTCCTGTTTACCAGGGTCAGGAGAATGGTAAACCCTTTTCTAATTGTGCTGGCTGGCTCAGATGTTTCAAAAGATAATATGGCCTGAAAAATGCTAAACTTGCAGGTGAGACCAGCTCTGCAGATCAGGAGACTGTGGAAGAACTTAGAATACACTTGCTATCTGTGGCATATAGGAAAGGGATTATGTAGAAGAGGTGATTTTCAATGCTGACAGGACTGGCTTGTTTTACAAGGAATTTGGCAAATGACCCATATAACACAAATCGTATTTGGTTGAGGAAATGTGATCGGAGTCTTGTCGTCCTGCTGTTTCTTCTGCCTGGAATGCATTTGCTATCATTCCCTTTTGGTCTGGTTAATACTTTCTAACCCTTTAAAACTTCCCTGACTCCTGCCGCTTTCCGAATTTTTTTTTTTTTTTTTTTGTGCCTCTGTCCCATTTCAGGTGGAATCGTTTATCTGCTCTTCTTTGTTCTTATAGGCCATCTTTCTCATAGATTGCAGCACACTGTATGAAACATATCACTATATATATCCACCAGACTGTGAACTCATTTATGGCACTGAATGTGTATCTTAATTATAATCTTATGCCAGTGTCTCATGCAACACTTGGAACATTTTAGTTTACTAATAATTGTTGAAAAAATAAGTAAATGAATCAGTATTGCTATTAGAGCAGATAACATTATATGTGTATAATTTAGACAACACAAAATTATAGTAAGTCCAATAATATTTAATAAATCTGATAATAATCAAGACACCTACATGCTCATAAAATTTATATATCTGGGTAACTTTATAAATTAATGTTCTCACCTGAATGTTGAATAGTTATGGTTTTGTTCCTGCAGAACTGATAAAAGAAACCGCAGGAATAACTTCCAAAACATTCTGTAAAATTAACAGGGAGCTGGCTTCTTGATAAACTTGAAGAAGTTTCTAACTTGCTTATGCATAATGCCCAGGAAACACTACTCAAAGACAACATAAAAAAAAATAATAAGGACCCGAAGCAGGTACTATTATGATAATTACACAACATTCTGTCCTGATTTTCTGATTCATGAGAAATTTTAAAAAAATGCAAACAATGAAATTCTCCCTTGAATGATGAAGCAAGGAGAGCCAAACCAGAAGTTATATCAATCCTTTCTTGTAGCAATGGCACTTTGCAAAGAGGTCCATACACATCAGTCCTATATCCTGTATTAAGATTAAAAAATTTGGAACCTTAAGATTTATTTAAAATTTCGATATATTTGCAGTTTCATATCCTACCATTAAAGGTTGCAGTTTTCCAAGACTTAGTCGTAGCTTTCTTCTTCTCTCTATTATCATGTGTTTTTATCCATGTCCATTTCTTCAATTACCATTTATAAGAGTATTATTCTCTAATTTATGTGTAATCTATATCTCTCATCTATGACCTAGGTCTCTATATTCAACCATTAATGTAGCTTCTGTGGATTTATTGAAAGCATCTCAAACTCAATATTTCTAAATGTACAATCATACTTTTCCTTTCCAAACTGGTTTTCTGGGTGACACCATTCACTGAACAGCACTACTATGCATTTAGACATGCAGCTCTGGTCTGGGAGTCTGTTTTGCCACTTTCCATGTCTCCAATATCCAGTATAGTGCCATGCCCTCCATATTTGGCTTCTTGATTGGATTTTCAACCCACCTCTCTCAGCTTCCAGTGTACTACCCTCAGGCAAACTACTATGAATGCACACCTGGAATGCTATAATAGCCAACATCCCTTTGGCCCCACTAATAAATGTCCACATTTGCATTAGGCTTCTCCAGATAAATAGAACCACTAGAATGGATATGTGTATATATATGTACATATACATAGATATAGATATAAATAAATCGTACCTGCTTCAGGTCCTTATTTTTTTTTTTAAGTTGTCTTTTTATATAAAAAGGGAAGGAAGGAAGGAAAGAAGGGAGGAAGGAGGGAAGAAAGGGGGGAAGGAAAGGGAGAAGGAAGGGGGAAGGAGAGAAGGAAGAAGAAAGGAAAGGAGGAAGGAAGGAGGGAATGGATTCATGAAATTACAGAAGCTGGCCAGTCCGAAATCTGCCTGGTTTGCTGCATTCCCAAAGAGGAGCTGGAGCTGCAGTTCAAATCTGAAGATTGCTGTCAGAATTTCTTCCTGTGTGTTCTCTCTAGGCCTTCACCTGATTAGATGAGGCCCTCTCATCTTATGGAGGACAATCTGCTTTACTCAAAGTCCACTGATTTAAATGTCAATCTCACCCAAAAACACCCTCTCAGAAACATCCAGAATATTTGACCACATATCTAGGCCCTGTGGCCCCACCAATTTGACACACAAAGTTACCCATCACAATATTACAGCTAGAGTTATACTTTTGTATTAGATAATTCAGTCATGGCAGACTTAGTGGGGCTTCTAATGGCCTGGCAGCTGCTTGCTTCAGCTTCGTCAGACAGCACCCCTCTGCCTCTAATGACATCTCCGCTGAACCTTCTCTGATATGCCAGAATATGTCAAATCTCCCCAGTATAGGTCCGTATAGCACTATTTACATTTCATTCGGAACACCGACCACACTTGAAAATTTATATTATTTTGGTAGTGATTTGATGTCATATTTTAAGCTCTATGAGAGCAGAACCAATATCTAGTTTTGCTTCTATCTGTATTTTGCTCATCATAGTATTTCAAGCACAAAGCACATCAAAAGTAATAATACTGTTGAATGAATGGATGAGAATCAGAATGCCCAAATGTCCAAATGCATTTCTTCAGTGAACTTCATTGTGCTAGCCACAAGAAAGGACACACAACATGAAAAGTATATGAAAACTAAGGAATAATTTCAATAACACTCAGCATGTTGTACTTCCATTCATTACCTAATTTCTTTCGTAAATTCTCTTTGGTATCAACCCTCAAGATATTGAATATCCTGTTTCTTTTCTCTGAATATATTCCATACTCACTTTTTTTTTTTTTAAATTTTATTTATTTGACAGAGAGAGAGACACAGCGAGAGAGGGAACACAAGCAGGGGGAGTGGGAGAGGGAGAAGCAGGCTTCCTGCTGAGCGGGGACCCCGATGTGGGGCTCGATCCCAGGACCCTGGGATCATGACCTGAGCCGAAGGCAGACACCTAACGACTGAGCCACCCAGGTGCCCTCACTTTTTTTTTTTTTAAATGTATCCCCATGCAGGATCTTTGTAAGTGTAGTATTATCAACTATTTTCTAGGTAAGGAAAATCAATTTAGTTCAGTACATAACCTGATCAGGAACCCATCCCTATTCAAACCTGGGAAATTACTGTCACCCAGGATTTCCCAGCATCCCAGCTCTCCCTTATCTGGAGATTGCCAAGAAATGTGGTTTTAATGCTAGCAGCATACTGTGTATTCAGAGAGTACACAAAGCCACAGGCTAGAGAACTCTAGTAAGAAACTTTCTTAGTAAATGCAAGAAAGAAAACTCTTCTGTAGACATTAAGACTAAAGGGATATGAGCAGCAGGAAGTTTTAGCACTGAATTTTAGAATTTGAGCCAAGGAAACAACATGAAGAGGAAGTTAAACAATGTGAGGTTTTAAAGAGAAAAGGCAACTACTGTGGTCTAGAAATCAAAATATTGTAAAGAAACAAAAGCCATAGTAAAGTGGGTAATATAGATAGTAAAGTTAATGAAAAGCAAAGAGTGTTGAAGGAGACTAACAAGGAAAACCTAAGTGCCTGTTACCTTGTAATAGAAAACATGAGGAATCATGAGAGAAAATGAGGCAATCATAAAGTGAAGGCTAAAGAAAGAGGAACTAAGGAATAAGTATTGATATTTTTCATAAAGGAAAGAAATATCACTATCTTGGATTAGAAAAAAGATAGGGAGTAAGTTTTTTCAGTATAAAATCACCAATGAGAAGCTGCTGGTAATGGTACCATTATTAGAAGATTCTCTCCCTCTCTCTCTCTCTCTCTCTCGATTTATTTATTTAGTTTTAGAAATAGAGAGTACATGGGATGGGGAGGGGAAGAGGAAGACGAGAGATAACACCTAGCCGACTCCCCACTAAGCAGGAAGCCTGAGCCCTATACTGAGCCACCCAGGTGCCCCTAGAAGATTCTCTTTTAATGTTATAAGTTCTGATTAAGATTCTCTCCTTGAGCAACCTCTACTCTGGCTCTTCTGAACTCTCTTCTCAACTAGGCCTTGATTTTTGGTCTTTCATGTTCATCTCTACATTGTCCAATGTTAGCAAGAATCCTCCTAAGTCAGTTTAGCCTGAATCTCCCATCTTTGATATCTGATTAACCTGGAGCTCTGATGATCAAGTCTCACCATCCCCAGCATTCCCCAGTGATATCTGGTCACCCCCACCTGCCTTCAGCAAGAATCTGTTACATCAGTTTAGCCAGAATCCCCTTTATCCCCAGTGTTTCCTTTTAGTAATTTTCTTTTTTTTTTTTAAAGATTTTATTCATTCATTTGAGAGAGAGAGATAACGAACAAGTAGGCAGAGAGGCAGGCAGAGGCAGAGGGAGAGGGAGAAGCGGCTCCCCGATGAGCTGAGCAGGGAGCCTGATGCGGGGCTCGATCCCAGGACCCCGGGATCATGACCCGAGCCGAAGGCAGCGGCTTAACCGACTGAGCCACCCAGGCGCTCCTCCTTTTAGTAATTTTCTATCCATCCTCATCCTGCTACTTGGTTATGAATTCCTACTTTTCCATGTTGTATTCATAGTTGAACCCAATCTCTCTTCCCTATTATAAAACCTGTTGCACTCTACCGGCCCTGTTGAACACTCATCACAATAGCTCTCTTAAATAAAATCTGCCTTACTTCTTACATTATTACATGGATATAGTAAGAGATAAGTATATCCAACATGCAAACATAGTGCTAGGATTACCAAAACTAAAAGAGAACAGCCTCTAGCTCATAAATCTATTATGTTCCAAGAATTACTTTGTGATATATTTCTTGGAATGAAGAATATATGTTTAAAGCAAATAATATCTGTTAAATAGGAATTACATTCCTAGATGAAACTCCCCAAATATATTTGTCCTAAAATGCAAATAAAATATTAAGTTTTGACATGACACCATTAGACTGTTATTATTATTTATTGTTGCTATTTTTATTTTCTCATCTGAAGAGTGGTGTTTGAGGACACAAGCTTAAATTTGAAGAGAGTAAGGAAATAGATGAAAATATCTTGATAAATCTGAGGGGAATTTGAGTTTGAAGAATTTTCAAATACTTCAGGTGTTGGAAACACCGAAGTCTAATTTATCTAACATTGGAAGTTGCCAATAAAAATATTTATTAAACAACAACCTTGTGCCCACATTTATCTTAGAAGTGAGCAATCCCAAGATGAAAGCATTCGGTCCTTGCCCTTAAGGAACCCAAATTTATTTGTAACTTCTGTTTTCTCCATAGAGATGGATTATGAACTCTACTCCTTGACTTATGACTTAAGCTGTTATGTTTCATGGCACCCTACTATGAGAAGAGAAGACAAAGAAGAAAGAGGGAACAAACAGAAAAATGTGTGTGTGCGTGCGTGAAGTAAGTGAGTTTTGCGCTAGTCAGGGAAAGAAGAAAAGGGACTGTACCAGTTTCCTATGGCTGCCATAACAAATTACCACAGACTTGGTGGCTTAAAACAATGGAAACTTATTCTCTCCTATTTATGGAGACCTCAAGTCTAAAATGAAGGTGTCAACGGGCCACACTCCCTTCAAAAGATCTAGGGGAAATTTCTTCCTTTGCTCTTCCAGCTTCTGGTGTTTTCAGGTATTCCTTGGTTCCCCAAAACACCATTCCAATCTCTGTCATTGCCTTTGCATGGCGTTCTCTGGGTCTCTTATAAGGGCAGTTGTCACTGGACTTAGGACTGACTCATGTAATCCAGGAGGATCTCATCTCAAGATCCTTAATGTAATTGTGTCTTTAAAGACCCTTTTTCACAGGTTCTGGTGGTTAGGATACGGACATATCTTTTAGAGGGCCTACTACTGAACTCACTAGAGGAGTGAAAACTGGAGTCCTTTCTCTATGAGGAGACAATTGTAACAGAGGGATAAACTGAGTTTAGAAAGAAAAACACCAAGGGAAAAAGCAAAACAATGAAAGAGTTTCTGGAAAATAAAGTGACTAGGAGAGGAGGAGGCAGATTCTTATCTGCAGTGTCACAACTGGACAAGTACACTGAGTTTCACAGGAACTAAAAAGGACGCATAGTGCTTTGGGACATGGGTATAAAATTATAAACATGTGCCTAGTTGACTCTTCCTCTATATTGGACTATATATTTAAAAATCAGGGTTTTGTTCATCGTGGAGTATCTTTGAAGTAAAACAAAGGTTTTTCAAATTAGCTGATTATCAGTCAGATTGGTCTAGGGAGCTTACAAATAAGAATCCTTTGATACTCCCCCCAACTCTATTGAATCAGTTGATTTAGAAGTTACTATCCTACTATACAGGCAGGAGAATCAGAGAAATATAATAACAGGTCAACAAAATGTCCTTTGAAAGGGGTTAGCCCTGCTTTTTGTCTAAGAGTAAATAAAAATATAGCTCCATTTTTGCAGCAGGGTTTGAAATTTCTAAGTTGTGCATTTCATAGCAGTAAGCAAGTGCCAGGTAGTTTTGTACATGGAAGCACTAACTATATCAAGTGCTTTGAACAAAGAAAGCTATATGGCATTTCTCAATTGGAAGAACCCAGATATTCTCAGGGAAAGTGACCATTTTCTTTTTTTGTGGTGAGACCTTATGTTATAAGGAAACTTGGAATCTGTATCAGGTTTTGGAGGCATATTAAAGTTCTCTTAGAAAGAAAAACATAAGCTAAAGAAATGCGTTATCTTCACTCTGCATCCTTTTTTTTTCCCTTTTATGTTGGCATTAGCAGCCTTATCCATACCAGAAGCATTTGCAACTACACAGCAGGGACCATCCTCAGTTTATATTACACTTGACTCAGCACTCTACAAAACCCATGTGTTTTCAAATGTTTTTCCATATAATGGCCATCAGCTTTCAAATATATGCAATCTGCAGGCAAATAACACGTGGTTGATTTTAATTGAAACAGATTAAATATTAGTTCCAAAAATAAACGTGTGAACATAACACCGTATTAGCATTTGCCTCCATTTGTATGGTGAGATGGGAAACACTTTCCTCTTTAGAATTTGACATAGCACGCAGGGCTACAGTGTAAAACTTCAAGGTAGTGCAACCCTCTACAGACGCTAGACCTCAGCAGGAGAACTATCCTCAAACCGAAGGTTTTAAAAGGACACAGATGAATACATTGCTGAAAGTAAGTTGGGGTGGAATTCATGGAATACTGCCATGGCCTGTTAAAAAAAAAAACAACTGAATTCTGTTTCTCGAATTAATATCTGCTATGTTGCATCTGTGATGTATGAATTCCCAAAAGGCTTCCACTCTGAATTCTGAATCATATTTTTTCTTCTTGCTTCAAATTCTCCATGGTAGATTGAGATGGATACATCTCTGAAACACCCTTGCCACTTGTCCGTCTCATAGATGTTTGCATGATTACTAGCTGACCTAGAATTGGGAGAAGAAATGTAAGAAAGAATTTGGCAGCTGACCCAACCATATCTATAATGGGAAGAATCTGAGAGTCAGAGACAGGAAAAGGATGGTAGATATACTGTCTCATGGGCACTGTGGAATGAGATTCCCTCTACTGAAATGCATTTGAACGATACTGAAACTGAACATTTCTGGACTCTATTCCTCATGGGATTGGCAGCTATAGAGTATCACATAAGAAGGGAGGTAAGGCAACATGTTGAGTTAACCATTGCTTTAGCAGAATACTAAGAAGCATTGCATTGCATATGCATGGTTGTACATGCATACATAAATGCATATCTGGAATTATTTTAAAAGATGGTAATGAAAGTGTAAATGGTAAAATAAATTACATGAAGAAAAGTGATATAAAGATATAAAAGAGAGTGTAAGCAGGAAGAAAGAAAAAGAAAGAAAGAAAGAAAGAAAGAAAAAGAAAGAAAGAAAGAAAGAAAGAAAGAAAGAAAGAAAGAAAGAAGAAAGAAAGAAAGAAAGAAAAGACAAGAAAAGAAAACCCTGCTTATTTGCCTATTTCTCTCTTCTTGCCACAAAAAATTGAACCTAAATTCCAGTGTCTGATATCCTCTTGATAACTGAATCCTAGAAGATGTACTTTGAAAGACTTGGCTGTTAATCTGATACTAATTCAAGCCTTTGAGTTCAAAAATTGGATTGGAAATCTTTTAAGAGCAGCTTTCTCATGAGATTTCCATTACTTCTATTCTTACTGATAAGCCACAGGTATCAGAGAAACATCCATTTGTGTGCTATCTTTGGATCCTTCACTACAAGAGAAGAGGTACAGAAAAAAAGATGGAGTTTGCTTTGATTCAAGTTTCAGAGGAAACTTTCAATCAATTCGAATTTTGTCTGAAGCCACTCTACTATAATAGCTTAAAGTCTTTATTAGATACTCGTATGATGCTACCTTCAATGTAATATGCCAACTTCAAGTGAGAGAGTTGATCTATTCTATCTATTCTAATGGAGAGGGTCTAGTTCTGATTCTATTCCTGACCTATGAAATTGACCTTGGATAAGTAATTAATTTACTTTATTTTTCAGTTTCCTTACCTCTATAGTGCAGCTAGTTTCTTTAAAGAAGCATAGTCTGCAATGCGATTTGAGTTCCTTGATCAAAGTTGACATTTATATATGTAGTATTATTAATACTTAAAAAGCATTTATATATACATATATGCTGGCTGTGATATCACTTTTCACTTTTCAAGTAAGAGTAGCTTGTCAGGAGAGCTAGCTGTATGTTAAGGGAATATGCCTAAGTGTGTGGTTCCAATGGCCTATTGGACAATACACATAAGCCTCTTTCAGTGAGCACATAGGTACTTTTTACATAAAGTGCTTGAGAAATGCATATTCTTCTTGTTTTTTTTTTCTCCTCTGAGCATGATTCTGCCAGTGTCACTAATTTTCTATCAGCAGAGGAGTTTTATTTGGCCATTGGTGTGATATCAATACCTTAACACTGAATTATGGCAATGGCCTATTTTTTTCCCAGTCCATACCCTGATGCCTCACCTGCTCAGTATAATTACAGTGACAAGGGAACAGTGTTTATCTTTTGCATGCTGGAAAGAAAGGACTCAAAACAGCTTTAATTTTAACCCCACTGAATCCTCTTGGAGATCCCAATTAATAGGATTAATAGGATGAAACCCCCTTCCTGAGAATTATCGATATATTTTAAATATGAATTTACACTGCAAAGTCAATCCTGGGGGCAGAAATAGGAAAGAGTTGCTAAAGTTTCTAATTCTGTAATAAAAAAGAACATTTTCCTCAATCAATTCCTACATCATAGGCTGTAAATAAAAATATCACTAAGAACATGTCTTCCTCAGAATGATGTACTCCCTGTGGTATGGCATAATGAGGCTGAATATGCTACAGATATTGAATAAGTAACAAGCTGATTGAGAATTCAGCTCTATTAAGTACAGAAGCAGGGATTTTTTTTTAAAAAGTCCCTTATACTAAAATAATGCACAGTTGCACAAGTTAACTTTGTTTGTGTCTTCTTTGTGAAAGATAAAACTTAAAGTGCAGTCTGTTTTTATATACAGTGTCCGTTTATTTCAAAGACTTTTTTTTTTTTTTTTGCTCCTCTAACCTGATGCTCTACTGATACAGATAAAAATAGAGGATGTAGTTTTGTGTTTACTTAAGGTCAAAATCTAGGATGTTGGCATTCTACTATGATGCTTAAGAGGTGATGCTTTCTTCTATAAAAGCTATGGTATATTTGTGGCTATAAGCCAGTAGGTGGGACTTACAATTATGTGCTAAAAGCAGGGAGTATATACAGAAAGTGAAAGAGGCATTGAGATTCCTTCACTACATTGTCCACCATGTTTAGGAATATACGAAGAATATAAGAATTTAAGAAGTAAAATTCAAAACAATGCCATTTGTCCTTAATTTTGTCATTGTCTATTTTCTATTGTTTGTTTTAATTACACATCACAACTAATTTTACTCCTCATTTCCATGGCAGAAATAAGCAGATATGAAATGTAAAATTTTTGGTCTAGTCATGCGGATCCTATTGATTATGCATTAAAATCACCACGTGGTCCTACCCATTAATCATGCTATTATCAGTTAAATATAAATATGCGACTATAGTGTGCATACACATACACACACATACACAGACACATTTACTGTTAGAGTACATTGTGCTAGCACAGAAGATTCATGCATACAATCATTGAAAGAATAGAAATCACTGATTAGAAAGAAACAAAAAGTCTAAAATCATTCTTAACGCTTACTATTTTCAGCAAATCCTCATTGAGCATCTAATATGTGTTTGACGTGTTCTAGGTATTGCAGTAAAGGAAGTTACTAAAACATAGACCCCAATCTCTGCTTTATGGCAGAGGAGGAGACTGACAATATACTACATAACTAAATAAAATCAACGCTGTGTTGTATAGTAGGAGGCATATATTATAAGGCTAAGAAGAAAAATAAACCCAACAAGTAGCCATTATAACTTCAGACAAGATAGTCAAGGAAGACTTCAGTGAGAAGGTATTTCTGTTTCCTATTGTTGCTGTAACAAACGAGCACAAACCTAGTGGAGAAAAGCAATACAAATTTATTCTTACAGTTCTAAAGGTCAGCTGTCTAAAATCAACTTGGCAGGACAGTGCTCCTTTTTTGCCTTCATGGGAGAATTGGTTTCTTCATATTTTCAGCTTCTAGAAGCTGCCTGCATTTCTTGGCTTGTACCCCCTTCCTCATACCACTCCAACCTCTTGCTCTGATTGTCTCATGTTCCAAAACTTACTCTGATTCATGACCCCCTTTTATAGGGACCCTTGTGATTAGATTGGACCTGCCTGGATAATCCAGGATAATCTCCTTATCTCAAGATTCTTAATTATATTTGCAAAGTTGCTATTCCCATGTAAGGAAAAATATTCACATGCTCTAGAGATTAGGACATTACTATCTTGGTAGCACAGGGGGGATCATGAGTCAACCCTCCAGAGAAGGTAAAAATTTTTTTAAAATTTTTAAAATTTTTTTTAAATTTTTAAATTTTTAATTTTTAAAAATCTAAGACAGTGGGGGACCCAGCCATGCTATATATTTAGGGGAAGAACTTTCTAGGAAGAGTGAAAAATAAATTCCAAGGGACTGAACAGGAGTATTCTTTATATGTTCAAAGAACAGGAAGAAAGCCATGGGGAGAGTAGTGAAGTCAGAAAGGTGAAAGTGTTATAAGAAGGGACATAAAACATCTAGGATGTGTGGGACACCTGCGTGGCTCAGTCGGTTAAGTGTCTACCTTCAGCTCAGGTCATGATCTTAGGGTCCTGGGATCGAGTCTCCACATTGAACACTTGAGTAGAGACCCAATTCACTGGAGGAAGAGAAGTTAAGAATAGAAGAGGATTAGGGCATTGAGAAAATAATCTGTGTGATTATTGTGACCACCAGTAATGACCACCAACAAGAATAGTGTTGACAAGGGGTGTCTGGGGGGCTCAGTCATTTAAAGTCTGCCTTCAGCTCAGGTCATGATCCCAGGATCCTGGGATCGAGTCCCACATCAGGCTCCCTGCTCCACGGGGGCCTGCTTCTCCCTCTCCCTCTGCCTGCCACTCCCCCTGCTAGTGCTCTCTCTCTGTCAATAAATAATAAATAAATAAATAAATAAATAAATAAATAAATAAATAAGTAAAATTAAATCTTAAAAAAAAAAGAACAGTGTTAGAGTTACCAACAAACCAGGTACTAATGCATTTATGGAATGTTACTAGTACATGGAGGATCAACAGGTAGCTACAATGTGGAGGGCAGTGGATGTCTTGGTCTGGAATGAGATTCAAAGCTGAGAAAGTTTTTAAGTGAGGGCAGCGGCAATATAGAACAAGGAGGAAAGATGCCCCATCTCCAGGATTATGTTTTGAGAAAGCTTCTAAGAGACATGTCACATTACAGAATAAGATTTCATTGGAAAAAGAAGGTGAAAAGAATATTCAAAGAGAAGATTGAGATTAATGATGATTCTGGTGAGGATGAAGCCCCTTAAAATATCCTTTCACGGAAGTGAGGCAGGCTTCGATAAATTTAAAAAGATTGAAATCATATAGAATATATTCTCTAGCCACAAAGGAATTAAATTTGGAATAAATTACTAAAAGATATCTCTAAAATCTCTAAGTAATTAGAAGTGAAACAACTCAGTTATAAATAATTACAAGGGAAATTAGAAAACATTTTTTACCCAAATGAAAATAGAAACACATACTATCAAAATTTGTGTGATGAAGATAGGTAGATGTCAGAAAAATAATTGTAAATTTAAATGTTTATATTAAAATAAAGGAAGATTCTTGTATCAACAATCTAAGTTTCCAATATAGGAAGCTAGGAAAATAAAAGCAAATTAAGTCAAGATAAGTAGAAGGTAGATATTAACAAAGGTCAGTAATCAATGAAAAAAGAGATAAAGAGAAAATAGTAACAAAAAAGAAAATATGGATAAGATGAGCTTCATCAAAGTTAAACATTTTGTCTTCAACAAAAATCATTAAGAAAGTGACAGAAAGTTGTTTTGTTAGATATTTTCAGTACATATATTTTTTATAGTTTTCTATCCAGATATATAAAGAACTTTGAAAGTTCAAAAACAAGAAGACAAAAATATATAATAAACAATGAGTCAAAGATTAAGAATATATTTTATAAAATAAGCTATATGGATGATCAGTAAGCACATAAATGATTCTCAGCATATGTAGTAAATTAAAACCACAATGCAATACCACCTACACACCCACCAAAATGGCTAAAATTAAAAATATAAACAATATCAAGTTTTGGCAGGGTTGAAGAATTACTGGAACTCATACCTTGCTGGAGAGATCGTAAAATTGTGCACTTTGGAGAGCTGCTTTTAACTTATAAAGTTAAACCTATATTTACCATATGACCAAGAAATTACACTCCTAGTTATTTACACAAGAGAAATAGAAACATATATCCACAAAAGACTTGTACAAATGTTTATAGACATGTAAAAAAAAACCCCACACATGTCAATCAACAAATCTATGGATAAACAAACTACAGTATACTCATAATATGTAATATTACTTAGCTATGAAAAAAGATATCAATCACTAGTATATGCAACAATGTGGAAGAATTACAAAATCATTCTGACTGAAAGTAGCTAGATACCTAAGAGTACCTACTGTAAATTCTATTGTATGAATTCTAAAACAGACAAGACTAACTTGTAACCACTGAAATCAGATTAGTGAATGTGTGGAGAGGGAAATAGGAGTCATTTGGATTGAAAACAGGTAAGGGAATTTGGGGGCTGGCAGAAATTCCTATATTGATTGAAACAGTGATTACACAGTAGACATAATTGTATAAATCATCAATCATTCATAGCCACTATACCTCAATAAAGTTAAAAAATGAATTGCTTGATATCTGTTATTTTATTGTATATCAAGGAAATCAGCAAAAGAATATTTTTGTTTTAAGAAACTAAAACATCATTTTTTTTTGTTTTGTGCCTTTTATAATTCTTGTGTTGGGGTAGTTTGAGATGATGGTTAGCTTTGTTTAATATCTTATGGCATTTTCACAACCAATGCAATGTAGTTATTAAGAACATTTCCAATAACTTGATAAAGCAGATTAGTTTCATTGAAAATATGCCCTTTGGTTCTAAAATATGTCTAAAGGAAATTTTACATGTCTGGATATTTTTTTTTCTTTTTCTCCTTTGGTGACTAATTAACCTTAATTAAATTTAATTACAAAGTTTATCATAATGACAAAAATGTATACTCATCTGTTCTATCTTCATGCCTCCCATTTCCACCTTAAGGAAAAAATAAAATTGGTTTCTGTTTTGAGTAGATAGTAGAGGCACATAGGATGATTGAATAAAGCATTATGTTTGTCTATGTTTCTTAGAACATAGTATATTTAAGTTGAATTAAATTAAAGAGCTTTTATTGTTCGTGGTCCAATGACAATGTATAACCCTGAATAATTATTTTTCTTCCCAAATCATCTTTGTTTTTTTTTAAGAATTATTGCTACTCCAATAGCTGGCTTTTGATTTCCATTCTTAGACTTTCTGTTGGTTGCACAAGATTGTCTTCCTTTTACAGCTTTCTCTCTCTTCTCATCACCAACCAGTCCTACAATGGTGGGGGGTGTGGTATTGGAACAAAACTGCAGGGTCTTCCGGATGCACTCAGTGGTAAGAAACCAAATTGACAAGGCAAGAAACAATAAATGTTGGAGAGGTTGTGGAGAAAGGGGAACCCTCTTACACCTCTGGTGGGAATGCAATTTGGTTACAGCCACTTTGGAAAACAGTGTGAACGTTTTTCAAAAAATTAAAAATAGAGCTACCCTATGACCTAGCAATTGCACTACTGGGTATTTACCCCAAAGACACAGATGTAGTGAAAAGAAGGGCCATATGCACCCCAATGTTCATAGCAGCAATGTCCACAATAGCCAAACTCTGGAAAGAGCTGAGAAGCCCTTCAACAGATGAATGGATAAAGAAGATGTGGTCCATATATACAATGGAATATTACTCAGACATCAGAAAGGATGAATACCCAACTTTTGCATCAACATGGATGGGCCTGGAGGATATTATGCTAAGTGAAATAAGTCAAGCAGAAAAAGTCAATTATCGTATGGTTTCACTTATTTGTGGAACTTAAGGAAAAGCATGGAGGACACTAGGAGAAGGAAGGGAAAAATGAAGGGGGGAAATTGGAGGGGGAGACAAACCATGAGAGACTATGGGCTCCAAGAAACAGAGGGTTCTAGAGGGGAGGGGCATGGGGGGATGTGTTAGCCTGGTGATGGGTATTAAGGAGGGCACGTATTGCATGGAGCACTGGGTGTTATACGCAAACAATGAATCATGGAACACTACATTAAAAACTAATGATGTACTGTATGCTGACTAACATAACATAATAAAATTAAATTAAAAAAATAAAAAAAATTATCTCTTTGAAGATGATAGAGTGACCCCCAAATAAAGAACATCAAAGTTTCAAAACCAGAAAAAAAAAGAAACCATGTTTCTTTTGCTTGTATCTCACAAACTATTTTCCTCATCTTATTTACTGAAGCTAATCTGTCCTTAAATGAATGAGATCATGTTTATGTTGAGAAAATCCCTGCCCTCCCTGAGTGTTTTTCTGTTCTCTCCTTTTAAACCATTTCCTTTAGTCTCTAAATGTAGCTCACCCTGCAAATTTTTCCTTGGTATCTCGGGAAAAAACACCAAATAAGAAGAGATTTATTTATGTCTTTACTTTTAAGCTGTAAATCTCTTAGGATTAATGAGAATATATTCTGCATATTGTATCGTGTCTAATACAGTGTCATTGTGTGGTAAATATTAAAGACATTAAGAAAAATGAATGTCAGGAATTTATTCAGTTCAAGAATAATTGTTCTATCCGAATGAAATGAATTTCAATTTATGGAGATAGAGAGGCCTGGAAAAAATGATACTCTCAGCCTGAAGAACTAACAAAATTATCTACTATTTACTATGGAGCTGAAATGGTTTCAGTGGACCCGATTTCGGCATGACTGCAAAATCTGGAAGCATTTTATTAAGAAAAAAAAAAGGAATGGGAGAACCTAACAACAAAACAAGTTACTTTATTCTTTTACATTTGCTCCACAAAAATATATATATTTGAAAAGTTACTTTTATTTTCTTCCCATTCATTTTCATAGTAATATAAAAATCGCCTTTTTGGATAAAAGCCTATTTTGTAGGCTCAGTAGAAAAATCTGGACCAACTGACTTCAATAGCTCTGGTCATTGGGGTACTAATTATAACAAGTTAAAAATAGGCATATATATCTTCCTTTTTTTTTTTTTTTCCTGCTGGATGCTACAGATGGATTGTGCCTCTGGCAGCTCATAGTTCTCTTTTAAGAAGGCAAAGTTCAATAGCATTTATAGCAAACAGAAGAGGCATTCTCTGGCAGAATGGATGATCTGAATTTGTGTTTGAATCACACAATGGCCACTGCCGGTGTGTGCGTCCCAGTTATTGCTCTTGGTCCATGGCCTGATAAGGTGACTGAAAGAAGAACATATCCACCAGGTAGTAGAGCAGGATGGCATTGGGAACATCTGACTTCTGGCTGACTTTCATAACCTCTCCGTGGAACACTGACATATTTCCAGGGATATCCACAGGCCTCCTTTGCGTGAAACCAACCAACCCACAAACTTCCATCTGTAAGAAACATGTAAGTAAACCATAGAGTATAAGATATGAACATTACTGAGTGAGAACAAAGCTAAGATGTTGTGTAGACTACAACCCTCCTTGTATCCTGAAGGTGGCACACACAAGTCATAAAAATTGAGAGCACTGTGAAAAAAATATTTCAACATACGATTCCTTCTTATTTTATTTTTTAATACTAGTAATACTTATTGTTTTCACTACATTAACTAACATTTGGTGCTCACTGTGTGCCAAGCACTGTATTAAGTGCTTTGCATGACTTATTTTAAGTAATACTGGCAAGAGTCCTGAATCAGCATTTCATGGAGAATGAAGTAATCATTTCTCTCTCCTGGTCTGTGCCTGACTTCACCTCCTTGAGGAAACTTCCAGTCAAAGGGAGGCACAAGATGAATATTTGTTCACTCCTGGATCACATTCGTGGTGATAAACTGCCATAGCCCAGCTCTTGTGTGGAATGTCAAACAGGGCTCGTGCATGCCTCTCATTCAGAGAAATGGAAAACTAATTTCTGGAGTCGAGAGAACTGGGTTTACTACCAAATAACGTGTGACTTAGGTCTCTTTCGTAACCTTTCCAAGCTTCTGTGTTCTCACGTATAAAAGGAGATACTCCCCAAATCTCATACACCTGAAGTTTAATGTGTTAGGAATTGAGAAATGCAGGTTAGGGCCTTCTGTCCAAAACTGTCTCTTCTATTACCTAAAATGAGAATAAAATAAATGTATGTTTTTTGTTTATAAATATTTTACATCTCAAAATTGTATATTAAAATGGCTATTCGTATGTTGGTTGGGCCCCAGATAATCTTGAGACGCTGGTTAATAGCTGTCCGTGAGCAGGTTACTGGTGGTGCTTGTATGCATGAGGTATTAGAAGAACCAAGAAAGGGGCAAGTCATGCTGAAGGTGGAGAAGTCACACAGACCTTTAATCCAAGCAGGGACTGATGTGTGCATTGTCTGCAGCACACCCTTCTGGTTACCTGATCCTAATTACTCGGTAGCTGTTTTATAGCTCTGAAAGTTGTAGATAACTGGGCGCACTGCAAAATAATTCTTGTCTATAGAAGTGCAAATTAATCCCACTGGTGGAGGAAGAACCTCTTCTGAGCCCAGGAAATAACAGTTTTGCCCCCATTCCTACACTCGTTTCACTATTTCTACATATAAAAGTATCTGTCCTTGGATTCCCCTTTGAATGGGTGGTAACACCTCACTGGTTTCTTCATTAATGAGTGATATAAAATCTTTAATATGTGATCATTTTTATAACTGTATGAGAGTTGTGACTTTACCCTCTTTAAAAAAAATATCTTTTCACACTCAAGCCTCAGTGTTGGCTTTCTTCTCTCCTTGGGCACGTTTATTGCACACGTATGAATAAGCAGAGCTTCCCCACGGGGCATCATGGCAATGCTCCCACCAGACACAGTAAAGCCAATGTGTGACTTTGAGAAAAGAGGCTGGCGGGTTTGGACATACTGTTCCCTCTCCCTATAACCTTCCCATCCTCTTTGTTTCTCTCTTCTTTGCTTTATTTCTTTCTGCCTTGTGAAGTAAAATAAATGAGATGATTTTTTCATTATGATGAATGACATGAGCATAGGTAGATTGCCTCTCATTTATAATAACATTGATAAAGTAGTTGAATTAAAAAGATGATTTTTCAATGCTACAAAGATGAAATACCTCTCCTTATCAAAAGGGGGGAAATGTGACATGCCACTTCGTTCTGATCGAGATCTCTTACTCTACAAATCTCAAACAGAATGCCCAGAGTCAGTGGAGTGATTCGGTGACCTGTTCTGTGCAGACAGGAAGGAGGGAAGAGTCTGGAAGGAGCTAAGGTACCCAACTGCCGTAATGGCTTCAGTCACAACTGCTGGGCTGACAGCTGAATTAAATTGAAAGATATGCCTGCCAGGTTATTTGGAAGACTTTCTTTTTCTCACCCCATTATATGTTCTCAACTTTGTGTTATGTCATTGTGATGAAATGAGGAATCACAGAGTAAAAACCTAGCTTTTAGTTCAACAATTGAAACCATTCCCTACCCCACTGTAATACTCCATGTATTTTCTAACTATAAAGAGAGATAAAAACTACTACAGAATGGACACATTCAATCATTTATATTAAAGTTGGATATGACCCATTACTTTGACCGTGGCCTTTATTTTTCTTCATCTTGGGACTAATTTTATGAGAATGGTAAAGTCACTATTCTGTCATTACACTTATGTCAGAAAAATTAAAGCTGTATCTACATAACCAAAGTGAAGATAGTTGATACCGATTATCTGTGTTTTCTTTTACCCTGTTATTCACTCTTACTATATAATTGATCAAATTCAGTAAGTATTTATTAAAGGTTTTATATCCCCTGGGACTGAGTACATAGCAGTGAAAAAAAAAGACAACATAGATTTTAAATTTTAACTGAAAATTTAATTTTAAATTTAAATACAATTTATAAGTTAAAAATAAATTTAATATAAATGAACAAAATTCTTACATTTACATACACACATACAGAAGTAAAATTCTGACAGTCAGTGCTATGTAGACAATTAAAATAAGTTACTGCTATATGGACCACATCTTCTTTATCCATTCATCCGTTGAAGGGCACCTCAGCTCTTTCCACAGTTTAGCTGTTGCGGACATTGCTGCTAAGAACATTGGGGTGCATATGGCCCTCCTTTTCTTTTTTTTGTGTGTGTTCTTATTTTTTCTTTAATTTTTTATTGTTATGTTAATCACCATACATTACATCATTAGTTTTTGATGTAGTGTTCCATGATTCATTGTTTGTGCATAACACCCAGTGCTCCACGCAGAACGTGCCCTCTTTAATACCCATCACCAGGCTAACCCATCCCCCCACCCCCTCCCCTCTAGAACCCTCAGTTTGTTTTTCAGAGTCCATCGTCTCTCATGGTTCGTCTCCCCCTCCGATTTACTCCCCTTCATTCTTCCCCTCCTGCTATCTTCTTCTTTTTTTTTTTCTTAACATATATTGCATTATTGTTTCAGAGGTACAGGTCTGTGATTCAACAGTCTTGTACACTTCACAGCACTCACCATAGCACATACCCTCCCCAATGTCTATTACCCAGTCACCCCAGCCCTCCCACCCCCCACCACTCCAGCAACCCTCAGTTTGTTTCCTGAGATTAAGAATTCCTCATAGCAGTGAGGTCATATGATACATGTCTTTCTCTGATTGACTTATTTCAGTCAGCATAAAACCCTCCAGTTCCATCCACGTCGTTGTAAATGGCAAGATCTCATTCCTTTTGATGGCTGCATAATATTCCATTGTGTATAGATACCACACCTTCTTTATCCATTCATCTGTGGATGGACATCTTGGCTCTTTCCACAGTTTGGCTATTGTGGACATTGCTGCTATAAACATCGGGGTGCACATACCCCTTCAGATCCCTACATTTGTATCTTTGGGGTAAATACCCTGTAGTGCAATTGCTGGATCGTATGGTAGCTCTATTTTCAACTTTTTGAGGAACCTCCATACTGTTTTCCAGAGTGGTTGCACCAGCTTGCATTCCCACCAACAGTGTAGGAGGGTTCCCCTTTCTCCGCATCCTCGCCAATATCTGCCGTTTCCTGATTTGTTAATCTTAGCCATTCTGACTGGTGTGAAGTGGTATCTCATTGGGGTTTTGATTTGGATTTCCCTGATGCCAAGCGATGTTGAGCACTTTTTCATGTGTCGGCCATTTGGATGTCTTCTTTGGAAAATTGTCTGTTCATGTCTTCTGCCCATTTCTTGATTGGATCATTTGTTCTTTGGGTGTTGAGTTTGATAAGTTCTTTATAGATTTTGGATACTAGCCCTTTATCTGATATGTCATTTGCAAATATTTTCTCCCATTCTGTCGGTTGTCTTTTGGTTTTGTGGACTGTTTCTTTTGCTGTGCAAAAGCTTTTTATCTTGATGAGGTCCCAGTAGTTCATTTTTGCCCTTGTTTCCCTTGCCTTTGGCGATGTTTCTAGGAAGAAGTTGCTGTGGCTGAGGTCGAAGAGGTTACTGCCTGTGTTCTCAAGGATTTTGATGGACTCCTGTCTCACGTTTAGGTCTTTCAACCATTTGGAGTCTATTTTTGTGTGTGGTGTAAGGAAATGGTCCAGTTTCATTCTTCTGCATGTGGATGTCCAATTTTCCCAACACCATTTGTTGAAAAGACTGTCTTTTTTCCATTGGACATTCTTTCCTGCTTTGTCAAAGATGAGTTGACCATAGAGTTGAGGGTCCATTTCTGGGCTCTCGATTCTGTTCCATTGATCTATGTGTCTGTTTTTGTGCCAGTAGCATACTGTCTTGATGATGACAGCTTTGTAATAGAGCTGGAAGTCCAGAATTGTGATGCTACGAGCTTTGCTTTTCTTTTTCAACATTCCTCTGGCTATTCGGGGTCTTTTCTGGTTCCATACAAATTTTAGGATGATTTGTTCCACTTCTTTGAAAAAAGTGCATGGTATTTTGATGGGGGTTGTATTGAATGTGTAGATTGCTCTAGGTAGCATTGACATCTTCACAATGTTTGTTCTTCCAAATCATGAGCATGGAATGTTTTTCCATTTCTTTGTGTCTTCCTCAATTTCTTTCATGAGTATTTTATAGTTTTCTGAGTACGGATCATTTGCCTCTTTGGTTAGATTTATTCCTAGGTGTCTTATGGTTTTGGGTGCAATTATAAATGGGATTGACTCCTTAAATTCTCTCTCCTCTGTCTTGTTGTTGGTGTATAGGAATGCCACTGATTTCTGTGCCTTGATTTTATATCCTGCCACTTTACTGAATTCCTGTATGAGTTCTAGTAGTCTGGGGATGAAGTCTTTTGGGTTTTCCACATACAGTATCATATCTACTGCAAAGAGTGAGTTTGACTTCCTCTTTGCCGATTTGGATGCCTTTGATTTCTCTTTGTTGTCTGATTGCTGTGGCTAGGACTTCTAACACTATGTTGAATAGCAGTGGTGATAGTGGACATCCCTGCCATGTTCCTGACCATAGGGGGAAAACTCTCAGCTTTTCCCCATTGAGAATGATATTTGCTGTAGGTTTTTCATAGATGGCTTTTATGATATTGAGGTATGTACCCTCTATCCTTATACTCTGAAAAGTTTTGATCAAGAAAGGATGCTGTACTTTGTCAAATGCTTTTTCTGCATCTATTGAGAGGATCATATAATTCTTGTTCTTTTGTTAATGTATTGTCTCATGTTGATGGATTTGTGGATGTTGAACCAACCTTGCAGCCCAGGGATAAATCCCACTTGGTCGTGGTGAATAATCCTTTTAATGTACTGTTGGATCCTATTGGCTAGTATTTAGGTGAGAATTTTTGCATCCATGTTCATCAAGGATATTGGTCTGTAATTCTCCTTTTTGATGGGGTCTTTGTCTGGTTTTGGGATCAAAGTAATGGTGGCCTCATAAAATGAGTTTGGAAGTTTTCCTTCCATTTGTATTTTTTGGAACAGTTTCAGGAGAATAGGTATTAATTCTTCTTTAAATGTCTGATAGAATTCCCCTGGGAAGCCATCTGGCCCTGGGCTTTTGTTTGTTGGGAGATTTTTGATGACTGCTTCAATTTCCTTAGTGGTTATAGGTCTGTTCAGGTTTTCTATTTCTTCCTGATTCAATTTTGGTAGTTGATACATCTCTAAGAATGCACCCATTTCTTCCAGGTTATCTAATTTGCTGGCATAGAGTTGCTCATAATATGTTCTTATAATTGTTTGTATTTCTTTGGTGTTGGTTGTAATCTCTCCTCTTTCATTCATGATTTTGTTGATTTGGGTCATTTCTCTTTTCTTTGGATAAGTCTGGCCAGGGGTTTATCAATCTTGTTAATTCTTTCAAAGCACCAGCTCCTAGTTTCATTGATCTGTTTTACTATTCTTTTGGTTTCTATTTCATTGATTTCTGCTCTGATCTTTATTACTTCTCTTCTCCTACTGGGTTTTGGCTTTATTTGCTGTTTTTTCTCCAGCTACTTTAGGTGTAGGGTTAGGTTGTGTATTTGAGACCTTTCTTGTTTCTTGAGAAAGGCTTGTATTGCTATATACTTTCCCCTTAGGGCTGCCTTTGCTGCATCCCAAATATTTTGGACAGTTGTGTTTTCATTTTCATTGGTTTCCATGAATCTTTTAAATTCTTCTTTAATTTCCTGGTTGACCCATTCATTCTAGTAGGATGCTCTTTAGACCCCGTGTATTTGAGTTCTTTCCAACTTTCCTCTTGTGATTGAATTCTAGTTTCAAAGCATTGTGGTCTGAAAATATGCAGGGAATGATCCCAATCTTTTGGTACCGGTTGAGACCTGATTTGTGACCTAGGATGTGATCTATTCTGGAGAATGTTCCATGGGCACTAGAGAAGAATGTGTATTCTGATGCTTTGGAATGGAATGTTCTGAATATGTGTGTGAAGTCCATTTGGTCCAGTGTGTCATTTACAGTCTTTATTTCCTTGTTGATCTTTTGCTTAGATGATCTATTTCAGTGAGGGGGGTGTTAAAGTCCCCCACTATTGTTGTATTGTTCTCAATGTGTTTCTTTGCTTTTGTTATTAATTGCCTTGTATAATTGGCTCCTCCCATGTTTGGGGCATAGATATTTACAATTGTTAGATCATCTTGTTGGATAGACCCTTTAAGTAGGATATAGTGTCCTTTCTCATCTCTTATTACAGTCTTGGTTTAAAATCTAATTTGTCTGACATAAGGATTGCCACCCCAGCTTTCTTTTGGTGTCCATTAGCGTGGTAAACGGTTTTCCACCCCCTCACTTTCAATCTGGGTGTCTTTGGGTCTAAAATGAGTCTCTTCCAGACAGCATATTGATGGGCCTTGTTTTTTAATCCAATCTGATAGCTTGTGTCTTTTGATTGGGGCATTTAGTGCATTCACATTCAGGGTAACTATTGAAAGATATGAATTTAGTGCCATTGTATTGCCTGTAAGGTGACTGTTACTGTATACTCTCTGTGTTCCTTTCTGGTCTATGTTGCTTTTAGGCTCTTTCTTTGCTTAGAGGACCCCTTTCAATATTTCTTGTAGGGCTGGTTTCGTGTTTGTAAATTCCTTTAGTTTTTGTTTGTCCTGGAAGCTTTTTATTTCCCCTTCTATTTTCAATGACAGCCTAGCTGGATATAGTATTCTTGGCTGCATATTTTTCTCGTTTACTGCTCTGAAGATATCATGCCAGTCCTTTCTGGCCTGCCAGGTCTCTGTGGATGAGTCTGTTGCCAATATAATGTTTCTGCCATTGTAGTTACATAGCTCTTCTCCCAAGCTGCTTTCAGGATTTTCTCTTTGTCTCTGAGACTCGTAATTTTTACTATTAGATGTCGGGGTGTTGACCTATTTTTATTGATTTTTGAGAGGGGTTCTCTGTGCCTCCTGGATTTTGATGCCTGTTTCCTCTGCCACATTAGGGAAGTTCTCTGCTATAATTTGCTCCAATATACCTTCGGCCCCTCTCTCTCTTTCTTCTTCTTCTTGGATCCCAATTATTCTAATGTTGTTTCATCTTATGGTATCACTTATCTCTTGAATACTGCCCTCATGATCCAGTAGTTGTTTATCTCTTTTTCTCAGCTTCTCTATTTTCCATCATTTTGTCTTCTATATCACTGATTTTCTCTTTTCCTCATTTATCCTAGCAGTTAGCACCCCCATTTTTTATTGCACCTCATTAATAGCCTTTTTGATTTCGACTTCGGTAGATTTTAGTTCTTTTATTTCTCCAGAAAGGTTTCTCGAATAACTTCCATGCTTTTTTCAAGCCCAGCTAGTATCTTTAAAATCATGATTCTGAACTCTAGGTCCGACATCGTACTAATGTCGTATTGAGTAGGTCCCTGGCAGTCGGTACTACCTCTTGTTATTTTTGTTGAGGTGATTTCTTTCCATCTTGTCATTTTGTCCAGAGGAGAATAAGATGAATGAGAAAACAAAATGCTAATGGGGTAACAATGTCCCCAGAAAATATGCTCTAAATAAATCAGAAAAGACTTCGAACCAGGGGAAGGAAAGGAAGAAAGGAAAAAGAAAAAGAAAAGAAAAAGAAAAGATAAAGATAAAACAAACAAAAACAGAACAAAACAAAAAAAAACAGAATATGATCAAATATGATCAGGCTGGTGCATAGATCAGTGCCACACACTAGATTTTGGGTGTATTTTGGTCTGTTAGAAGAAAGTGCCTCCCAAAATTTTAAAGAAAGAAAAACTTATATATGTACAAAAATAAGGGTTGATATGAAGAAGGGATGGAATATGACTGTAAAGATGAAAATTATAAAAAATTTTATAAAAGGAATTGATAAGAAGTTGATAAAAGAAAGAAGAGGATTTTAAAAAAAGAGAAAAAAAGGTGGAGAATATGATCAGGCAGGACACTAGAACAAAGAGATACATACACTAGAGATTTAGGGTATATTTTGATCTTTTAGAAGAAACTGTATCTCAAAATTTTAAAGAGAGAACAACATATATATATATATATATATATATATATATATGCCAAAAATAAGGGTAACTACTATGCAGGGATAGATTATGACTCTAAAAATGAAAAATAAAAATGTTTTTTTAAAAAAGGGATTGATAAGATGTTGGTTGAAAAAGGGAAAAAGAAAAATTCAAAAAAAAAACAGTTAAAAAAATTAACTTTGAAAGACTAATGAATCATGGTAAAAAAGCCATGAATTCTATGTGCAGTATTCCCCTAGTGCTGGAGTTCTGCCGTTCTCACTGACCGGTAAACTTGGTCTTGGCTTGCTGGCTGTTCGTGCTGATCTTCTGTGGGAGGGGCCAGTTGCGGTGGTTCCCAAATGTCTTTGCCGGAGGCAGAATTGCCCCGCCCTTGCCCGGTCAGGCCTAAGTAATCTGCCCGGTTTGCTCTCGGGAGCTTTTGTTCCCTGCAAGCTTTCTGTATAGCTTTGGAGGACGAGAGTGAAAATAATGGCCTCCCAATCTCTGCCCGTGAGGAGCTGAGAACTCGGGGCCCCGCTCCTCAGTGCACCCCCAGGGAAAAGCAGTCACTCCCGTCTCCCCAGTCTCCGGCCGTACTCCTTGCTCACCTGGCCTGTGACTGAGTGTTTTCTATCTCTTGCGCCCGACCCCATGTGGAGTCTCCAAACCCACAGATCCCTGCGGTGCGCTCCCGCGCCGCTCCTCCCCGGGGAGGAAGGGGAGTCTCCCCGGATCTGCCACTTGTTGGGTCCCTGCTGGAGGAGCAGTGGCCCGACTGTCACCAATCACACTTTATGGCAACCCCGAGCTGAGAGCCCGCGCCTCAGCTCTGTCTCTGCATCCAGCTTCCCCGCTCCGACACCTGGGAGCTCTGGTGCACTCAGGACCCCGAGGGTCCTGAGACCACACTGTCCCATGAGGGTTCCTCCCCCCGCTTAGCCACTGGAGCGACGTCCCTCAGTGGAGCCGACTTCTAAAAGTTCCGATTTTGTGCTCGGTGGCTCTATCACTTGCCAGAAGCGGCCTACGGAGACCCCTCCCCCGCCGTCTATCCTCCTGAATATCGCCTCGGATTCACTTCTCCACATGACCTACCTTCCAGAAAGTGGTCGCTTTTCTGTTCAGAGATTTGTTGCTATTCTTTTCTTCAATCTCCTGTTGAGTTCGTAGGTGTTCAGAATGGTTTGATCCCTATTCAGCTGAATTCCTGAGACCAGATGAAATCTGCGTCTCCTACTCCTCTGCCATCTTGTTCAGCCAGTATATGGCCCTTCTTTTCACTACATCTGTGTCTTTGGGGGAAAAATCCAGGAGTGCAATTGCTGCGTCATAGGGTAGCTCTATTTTTAAATTTTTGAGGAACATTCACACTGTTTTCCAAAGTGGCTGTACCAACTTGCATTCCCACCAACAGTGCAAGAGGGTTCCCCATTCTTCACAACCTCTCCAACATTTGTTGTTTCTTGCCGTGTCCATTTTTGCCATTCTAACTGGTGTAAGGTGGTATCTCAGTGTTGTTTTGATTTGAATTTCCCTGATGGCTAATGACGATGAACATTTTTCATGTGTCAGGCATTTGTATGTCTTCTTCAGAGAAGTGTCTTTTCATGTCTTCCACCCATTTTTTGACTTGATTATTTTTTTGGGGGGTGTTGAGTTTGAGAAGTTCTTTATAGATCTTGGATACCAGCCCTTTATCTGTAGCGTCATTTGCAAATATCTTCTCCCATTCTGTGGGTTGCCTCTTTGTTTAGTTGACTGTTTCCTTTGCTGTGCAGAAGCTTTTTATCTTGATGGAGTCCCAAAAGTTCATTTTTGCTTTTGTTTCACTTGTCTTTGTATATACAATGGAATATTACTCAGCCATCAGAAGGGATGAATACCCAAATTTTACATAAACATGGATGGGACTGGAGGAGATTATGCTAAGTGAAATAAGTCAAGCAGCATAAGTCAATTATATGGTTTCACTTATTTGTGGAACATAAGAAATAACATGGAGGACATTAGGAGAAGGAAGGGAAAAATGAAGGGGGGAAACCGGAGGGAGAGATGAACCATGAGAGACTATGGACTCTGAGAAACAAACAGGGTTTTAGAAGGGAGAGGGGTGGGGGGATGGGTTAGCCTGGTGATGGGTATTAAGGAGGGCATGTATTGCACAGAGCACTGGGTGTTATTATATGAATACAATGGATCGTGGATACAATGGATCGTGGATCACCACATCAAAAACTAATGATGTATGGTGACTAACATAACATAATAAAATTAAAAAAAATAAGTTACTGTTATAAAGAATGAATGGGTAACTATCCTCTATTGGACCAAGTGGGAAAGGCCTTTCTCAGGAAGGCTTTTTATTTAAGCTCTTGATGGAAATGGCAAAAGGATACAGTCATGCAAAGATGTTGGCAGTTGAGCTCATGTGAAAATATAGGGGAATCATATTACCCTATGATCTAGCAATTCCGTTTCTGGGTATATACCCAAACTAATTGAAATAAGGATCTCAAAGAGATATTTGAACACTCATAAACATGATAGCTAAAATGTAGAGCAACCCAAATGTTCATATACAGCTGAATGAGTAAGCACTATGTGTTTGATCCATATAATGTAATATTATTCTGATGGATGCTCCCAACATGGATGAATCTAGAAGATGGTATACCAAGTAAAAAAAGCCAGTCACAGAAAGATTCTGAGTCCACTTATATGAGACACCTAGAGTAGTAAAAATCCATGGACACAGAAAGTAGTTGTCAGGGGCTCAAAGAACGGAAAATGGGGAGTTGTTCAAAGGGCACAGACCTTCAATTTTGAAAGTGAAAAGAATTATGGAGCTTGGTCACTCAAAAATGTAATGTACTTAAACACTATTGAACGGTACACTTAAAATGGTTAAAATGGTAAATTTTATGGGTATTTTACCTCAATTAGAAATTAAAAAGGTGGTATAAGAGAAAAATAATATCTATTTTTAACAGAACCATATATTTAATATTTTTTGTCTGTTTTTGATGCAGAGACAGCAGTTACCACAAGCATCACAAGCAATGGAAAAGTAGACATGGTGAGATGGAGAGAGAGAGAAGCAGTTGTCAGAGTCCATGTATCAGTTCTCTTTTCCAAGAATGTCAACACCTGGAGGGCAGAGCATTGGTCTGTTTTAGTCACTGTTATAGCCCCAGAACCTAGCACAGAGCTTGGCATATCATAGACATTCAATACATATTTGTTTACCTAAACAATTTGTTAATGAAGAGAGGGTATGGGGTAGGTTAAATTAATAATTCATTCATCAAAATTTTTTTGCTCATTGTGAGCAATATAGCACAGAGTTATATATAAAATACACACAGATCAAAGGGATAGAGAAATCGTTTTTCTTTGATTTCTTAACCTTATCTTTCTTCAAGGAGGGAGGAAAAAGTGATTATTTGAGGATTGGTTGGAAGATATTATAAGTTAGATCAAAGCGTCAGCGTTTTTCAAAAGAGTAGCAAACGGAAGTGCTAATCACATAAATGAAGATGATGTCTAGAGAAAAGAAATAAAGAATAATTTTGGTTCTTTTCAGCTAAGCGGATTCGGACTTGAAGAGGAGGACTTCTTATCTGAGAGCTCAGAGTTGAGCCCATGCATCACTGTCAGATCTAATAGGAGGGGTATAAGAGTTGGAATCCTAGAGTCTCAGCACCAATGTCAAGAGGGTGGTGTGTAGGAGAACGGCAGGGCATTAAGTTTGAGGATGTTTTGAAAATTGGAATATTCTGGTAGTAGCAGATACCTAGTTATAGATATCTGATTCATTGAAATATCAAAAAAAGGGTCCATTTTGTCCACACATTTTACATTTCCCTAATCTTGATTCAAGTTTCTATATCTTGTCAATATAATAGTGGTTCTCAAAGCTTGGGAAGAAAAACATCTAGGAAACATGCACAAAACCCATATCTCCTCCGGTCCCTTCCTCAAATAGTCTTATCCTGAATCTTTTTTTTTTTTTTTCGTCTCAGTTGTAGTCCATTAGGCTTTACTTTTATATTCCTGTTTTTAATTCTGGCTTTTTATTTTTATTTTTTAGTTTTTAGTTTAATGGTGATACAGTTGGCAGAGAACACTGTATAAGTTTAAGGTGTACCATGTAATGGTTTTCATTACATATATTGTGAATGATTACCACAATAAGTTTAGTTAACATCCATCACTTTACATAGATACCAAAAAATAAGTTTTTCCCTTGTAATGAGAACTCTTAGGATTTACTATCTGAGCAACTTTCCACTATACCAAACAGCAGTGTTAACTATTGTCATCGTGTTGTACATCACATCTCTAGTACTGATTTATCTTATAATTGGAAGTTTCTAACTCTTGACCACCTTCCTCCAATTCTTACTTTCTCCATCCCTCGCTTTTGGTAACCACAAACTTGATCTCTTTTTCTAAGAGTTTTTTCTTAAGATTTTTTTTTTAGTATTTAAGAATATATATAGGTATAAGTGAAATCATACAGTATTTGTCTTTCTCTGCCTGTTTATTTCCAATTAGTATAATGTGCTCAAGATCCTTCCATCTTGTTGCAGATGGCAGGATTTCCTTCTTTCTTATGGCTGAATAATACTGATCATATATATAATCATATATATCCATTATACATATACATCTCTGTTTTATATATATATATATATATATATATATATATATATATATATATATATACCACAACTTCTTTATTCATTCATCCACTGATGTACACAGGTTGTTTCCATGTCTTGACTATTGTAAATAATGCTGCTATGAACATGGGGGAGCTGCTATCTCTTTGACATAATATTTTCTTTTCCTTCAGATATATTGCTGGATCATATGGTAATTCTATTTTTAATTTTTGGAAGAACCTCTATGCTGTTTTCCACAGTGGCCACACCAATTTACAATCCCATCAATGGTGCACAAAGATTCCCTTTTCTTCACATTCTTGCCAGCATTTGTTTTCTCTTGCTTTTTGAAGATGGCCGTTCTAACACATGTGTGGTGATAGCTCATTGTGGTTTTGATTTGCATTTTCCTTATGATTAGTGATGTTGAGTATCTTTCATGTACATGTTGTTGATTACTGTATCTTCTTTGGAAAATATTTATTTGGGTCCTTTGACCATTTTAAATTGTTTTTATTTTTCTATTGAATTGTACAAGTTCTTTATATATTTTGGGTATTAACTCCTTAGTAGATATATGATTTGCAAATTTTTTTCCCATACCATATGTTCTTTTCATTTTGTTAAAGGTTTCTTTTGCTATGCATAAACTTTTTAGTTTGATGTAGTCCCATTTGCATTTTTTTAATTTTGTTCTTTGTGATTTAGGTGTCATATTCACTCAATCAATTTTTTAAAAGAAACCTAAGTGAATTGAAAGCAGGTAGTTCTATGATTTGAAAAGTGCTGCAAACAAATGGAATTTGTTGGGTAGATACTTTGATAGATAGAGGATAGATTTATCAATTTATCAATAAATAGACACATAGACATGGGTAGATATTTTGATAGATGATGGATTTGTCATTTTATCAGTAAATAGGCAAATAGACACATAGATATACAGATAGATAAATCTGAGTTTTTAATGACCTATTTTGCTCTGACAAGAAGCAAAATTACATGTTGCATAACTACCATTGAAATAAATAGCAACTACTTGTTTAGGAAGAAAATTGTTTTTTTAGCTAAGTAATTAAGTGGCAGTTAACTTGGACTGGAGTTAAATGAACAAAAATGTTTCACTGTATATAGGCTAAAATGTCAGAGGTATTAAAATTATTTTAAAAAAACTTTATAAACATTTTTAGAAATAATCTTTTCTATAGTTATAGTCCCTTTATCTTTATTTTAATGTCAAAGAATTCAGAAGTATGTAGAATATAAGTGAAACTCCCCACCACATACAAACACACTCACAGCTTCCCTCCTCCTTTTTACTATCTTCTCCGGAAGTTATTGCCCTAGCATGTTGGTTTGATCCTTTGAAAAATTTTCTTTTACATTTACGTATCTGTAGTATTTTTCTGGAACAAAAATTTGAGTGGAATAATACCTTACATAAATGATTACCTACTACACTCATGTTTCTCTATGACTTGTTTTCATTTAATATGTCCTCTATGTCTCTGCATGTCAGGACATATAGATGCATGGTCTGTGTAGAGTAGTATGGCCACAGTGCTGGAATTCCTAGCTGCAGGCAATTAGGTTATTTCTACATTTTACTGTAGCGTAAAATGCTAGACTAAAAAATATTTATAATATTACTTATGGTATACAAAATCACATGTATTATAAATATTATGTTAGACATTATATATTTGTTAATACATATATGACTATATGTAAATATGTATGCATATCTATGCATATACATATATTTCTTTATATCTCCAACAGATTTTTATTGAAACCATATTATGTGTTTTGGAAATAGGACTGGATTGGTAAACTGACACACATGGTGTTGATATTTTAGTGGTTTCAAAAAGCAATAAATAAATTTATGTTTAAATCATATGCCTGGTGATGATTAAGTGCTATAAAGAAAAAAAAAGTGCAGTAAGGGAACAGGAAAATTGAGGGGGTGCCATTTTTAAAGTGGTCACATTTAATGCTACATGCAATTTAAATTTTGATAAATGCTATCAAATTTTCCTTAATAAGGCTCTACTTGAATGCCTTCTTATAATCTGTAGTCAATATTACAATGAGGTGTCTCAATGTAAATTAATTCCTTCCTTCCTTCCATCCTTCCTTTCCCATAACAACTTTCCACTATACCAAACAGCAGTGTTAACTATTGTCATCATGTTGTACATCACAGCCCCTCTTTTTAATTGTAAGTATTATTTTCCTCTTGAAAATCAATGAGATATACTAGATATGAATTTGGATGGCAAATCCATGTTCATCAGGTTTTCTCTGTAGACATCCATTGAGGACTGAAAAGAGGTAGGCTTTGGTCTTCCCAAAAGTTCCCAGGAAGAGACTGGCTACCAGAGACTGCTGTGTGGTAACTTTTTAGCATGGACTCATGTGTGTATTTTTGTGTGTGTGTTTTCTGGAAAATTCAAATGTCAAACCCATGTGAAGACAGTCTTGACATTATGGTTTTACAAAGGAAATTTTTACTCCCCATTCAGAGCAAAGGCCAAAACAGATGAGTTCCTTTGTCTCCTTTTGCTGGGATGCTTAATTTTTCTGAACACTGATGGTGGATTTCTTAGAGTATCAGAAATTCATGCTGGAGTCTATTCCAACTTACCAAATTGAAGTTGTCCAAAACTTATCTCTTTTCCTCTTGCCTAATGCAGCCCTAGCTTCTTGATCACCACGATTAGTTCACTTGTAGCATCACCGATATCATCGGATGGTTTTGAACTCTACACTTAAGAGAATATCATATCTGCATTTCTAGGTACTTTGTATCAGGAGGATTTTCAGGATATCTAGTCAACAATACTTGTCAGATTTGAAATTTTGGGTACTTTTCTGTATATTATAAATTTTCAAAAATAGACATAAAGATTTTGTACTAGTCCCATTCCCCTTACCCATAAATTACAGTGCTATGGAATGAAAGGCTAATTTATACTGACAGAATGTCAATATTGTTTTATTGATAGAAGAGAGGGACAAAACTACTAATGCCAGACTGTAAAACCTTACCAGCTGAGGATCAGTTGCCCTGTTTATTGTTCTATTCCTCCTCTATCTTTGTGGTATGAAAGCTAACCAATTTTTCCTAATTTTCCTACAAGTTCAGATACACACAAGTTCCAAATATAGCTTTATTAGTGTTTAATCCAGAAAAGTCAAAGTAAATATGAACTACTGGTTCTGAATCAAAGATTTACCTCTGTAGGGAATACAGGAGATTTCTGGAGGACACCAGCTGCTCAAATATTTCATTGGCAACCATTGTGCCAAGAACGTACAGAGAGAAATGCAGTCTCATTCTATCTGACTATATCTCTGGGAAATCAGTCATAATCAAATTAACTCTTTCCAATTGTGTTTCCAACCCTATTAATCATATATTTTAAATTGCTCAATGTCTTCTCATTGTAATTAAAATAAAGCCCAAATTTTTCAGATGATCTATCCTCTTCTTGCCACTTCAGGCTCACTACTTATCATTCAGTCCCTAGTTTACTAGTCTCCAGCCATGCTGAGAATACATCAGGGACTTTGCCCTTGTGGTTTTATCTTCCTGAAATGTTCTTTCTCCAGATCTTCACCTGGCTATGTACCTCTCACCACTAAATTTCAATTCTTTGTCTCCTGTTCAAAAACTCTCTCTAAGGTCATGCTATCTAAACTATCCACTCTGCCTTCCCAGTTCCATTGGTGCGTTTTGGTTGATTTATCTTATTTCTATGCCAGTAACCGTTACATATAATTCCCTTTAAAGGATATAAGTTCAGTCAAAACATTTTTTTTCTTTTTTTTTCAGTTATGGATTCCCAATTCCTAGAATGCTATCTATCGCACAACAGATGACCAATGAGTATTCATTGCATAATTAAGGTAGTAGATGGCCCAAAGCTACTATCTGGGGTAGTCCTGACAGCTTCTCAGTGTGAAGCCTGCTGAGGTCAGGAAGGATGACCATGTCATCTAAATGGCCCTATTGACACCCTATAGTTACCAGAAACCTTAACTTTAATGCCTATGTCCTATCACCTAAACCAGAGAATTTCAGGAAATGCTTTACCCAAAGAGATTAAGATCTTTGCCGTCATCCTGACAGAGCCAAAGGTGACTAAGATAGTCTGGTTAGGGCAATATGCAAATGTCCTTTCACAGAATTATACAGCTGTACCTGTCAGAGACCCAGAGACTTAAGCAATGGCCTTGGAGAGTTTGGACTTCAGTGTATAGTATTACAACTATTTGCCTATGTGTCTGTGGGTCTCTATGGAAGTGATGATTAAATGGAAGTTCTCCCAGCCTGATTATGAACAAGGTGGAAAATGAAAAGCAGAGGAGCAGAAAAAAGGTAGGGAATCCATGTATAAGAAGCTTCAAGGAAGGACCTGGAGATTCATTCTTTTGAAGGGCCTAGAAACCCGTCTAGAGAGAAGGCAACCAGCACAACCAGATGGAGGCATGGCCTGTGATGGGCCGTATTGGTGACTTCCACAGTTTTGAGTGAGCTAAGTAAGGGACCTTAAACTTTGTGGCATAATTAATTGAAGAAAAAATGCCAGAGGAGATCTGAATGGAATCTTCTATAACTACTGTTGGTTGGCATTAGGCTTTTACTGTAGGCTAGTGGTTCTCATCCAGGGATAGTTTTGCGCCCCCCCTCCATCTGGGAGTAAGGGGGCTGAAGGTATCTGGAGACTTTTAGTTGTCACAACTCAGGGTACTCCTAGCACCTGGAAGGTAGAGGCTGCTGAACAACCTAAATGCACAGAACAGCTCTTACAACAATCATCTGGGCCAAGGTGTCAATGGTACTGAGGTCAAGAAGCACTGCTGTAAGCAATGGTCACTTATTGGAGGTTTTCAGAATGAGAGGGCATATGGAAAGTATTATTTTGGTCAAGGTTCCTTGATTGCCCATAACGAAACCACCTTAAGCAAAAAAGTTTTATTATAGAGGAATGTTTCATGGACCTCGAGAGAAGGAATTCAGACAAGCTCTAAGAAGAAACTGAAACCACAAAAATAGAAAGCTATCAAAGAAGGTTTTTCTAGTTTTCTCTCTGTCAGGCAGCCTTCATTTTTGTCACTCGTTATAGACTATCTTTTATGAAAGCTGCTCCATCGCAGATGTCAGACTAGAACTGCCTCGCACCTCTCAGGATTACATGTTACCTTACTGTCCACACTGATAATTGTTATTTACTACTGTTGCCACTGCTCCCGGTCCTGTACTTTGACCTCAGTTTTATTAAGAATCAGGATTTTCAAAGCCTTCTCTGAGTCTCGACCACCACAAGTCCAGCTCCAAAGGCCCTTTCTCTTAGTGTGCAGACAGGAGTTGAGAGTTCATATTTTCCCTTTCTAGCAGGGGAGGGGACCCAGAAATGAATCCTGCAAAAACAATCTTTATATGTAAAGTTCTCAATTTAAAACCTTTTGTATACATCATCGTTGTACACGTGTGTGAATTTGTTCAATGCTTTTGGCTACTAGCTGTTAGATGGCCACGCTATAACTGAAGGAATATCATCTTTTCTCAACTTAACATGGTCGGCTTGTCTTGGATAACTGTGTAACAATAGGGAGAGTTAAATTAAATTGCTTTAAAGATTTTTATAAAAGTTTGTAAAATCCCTCCTCTCAATGGTCTGAATTTCTCTCAGTGTGGATGGGTAAAACATTTCACAAGCAGACACCTGTCTGTGGGGTCCACTTTGAGTAGCACTGATCTAGATAGCCCAGGACTTGTGGAAGGGCACCTAATGGAATACAGGTATCAGTATTGTCTATGGGGGGGAAAAGTACTTTATGGTTTAAAATGTATTATGGGTTGAATTGTGCCCGCTCCCCCACAAATATATATTGAAGTCCTAATCCCCAGCACCTGTGAATGTGACCTTATTTGAAAATAGGTGTTTGAAGACATAATCAAGTTAAATAGAGTGGGTTGTAATCCAATATGCCTGGTGTCTTTAGAAAAAGGGGACATTTAGGCAAAGAAGGGAGAATGCCAAGCCACAGAGGGAAGCTAGTCATGTAAGCACGGAGGCAGAGATTGGAGTTCTGTGGCTACGAGAAGCTAGAAGAGCCAAAAGATCCTGTTCTGGAGACTTTGGAGGCAGCATGGCCCTACCAACACCTTGATTTTAGGCTTTGAATCTCCAGGGCTGGGAGAGAATACATTTGTTTTAAGCGCCTAATCCATGGTACTTTGTAACAACATCTCTAAGACAGTAACATGGTATGTTTGGAAAATCTTGAATGTTATTATACCCTGATCTCAGAAATGCCTCATTCACTTCTAAATGAACAATTTGGGGGTACAGCGATGATATAGGTGGGCCAACCTCTCACGGTTAGAAACATACCTAGGATTGGATACGAAGTTTTTTACTGCAGCATTGCAATTGCAAGGATTTAGAGAAGAACAAACAGACAACACTAACAGAACCTCATTTACCTTAGAATGAATTATTAAAGTTGTACTATATCCTTCATAAAACTATATCTCATGTATGATTGGGGTAAAAACTTAGATACACACCCATAGATTAAAGTTTTTTAATTCTTGTTATTTTAAAACACCTGTAAAATACTGAAATAATATAATATACAATAAAAAGAGCATATAGAATGAATAACAGGTATTCTAGTTTATGTATTACTATGTGACTAAAACATACAACTGTGGAAATACTTAAAATATAAAGCAGTCATTTATTCGATACCACTATATAGTGTTTTCAACACGTAATGCTTTGAATCATTTTACATGTTTGAAGAATCTGGATAAATAAATATTAAATAATTATGAAAAACCCATAGTGCTATGCACTATTTTAAGAGTTAAAAATAACCTCTAGCACAGAATAAGAGCAATTATTTTATTGCTTCCCTAAATATGGAACAACTTAAGATAATATCAATAATCAGAAAATTAATAGTAATTCAGTGTATTAAACTAGATGACTGTTAACTACATACATGAAATTAAAAATCTGAAAGTACTCTAGTGTTATTTTACAAAATGGCATTACTTAAAACAATATCATTATAGTAATATATAGAATATATATATTCTATATATATTCTATATATATATCTATATATGACTTATAGAAATAAGTCAATCAGAGAAAGACATGTATCATATGACCTCACTGCTATAAGGGAAAACAACACTGTGAAATGTTATACTCTATTGATTTTATTATAAATGACCAGTGTTTCTTTTTTTTTTTAAGATTTTATTTATTTATTTGACGGAGAGACACAGCGAGAGCAGGAACACAAGCAGGAGGAGTGGGAGAGGGAGAAGGAGGCTTCCCGCGGAGCAGGGACCCCGACGCGGGACTCGATCCCAGGACCCTGGGATCATGACCCAAGCTGAAGGCAGACGCCTAACGACTGAGCCACCCAGGCGCCCAATGACCAGTGTTTCTTATGATCAAAGTATTTATGTTAATACTGAGCCTCACATTTTCTTTTTCAGATTTTATTCTTAAACCAAAAGATTTCCAACCTCCCTTTTAAAAAGGTTTCATCCTTGGGGGAAATGTCTACAGCTCATGTTGGTAATCCAACATAGAAAAACTGCAGAGGTGATGACACTTGCACTGAGGACCACACAAAAAATATGAATTAAAATAAAAATAAAGTGAACCTGGCAGAGCAAGATGGCAGAGGAGCAGGAGACCTGGAATGAGATCTTGCCATTTGCAACAACGTGGATGGAACTGGAGGGTGTTTTGCTGAATGAAATAAGTCAGAGAAAGACATGTATCATATGACCTCACGGCTATGAGGAATTCTTAATCTCAGGAAACAAACTGAGGGTTGCTGGAGTGGGGGTGGGTGGGAGGGATGGGGTGGCTGGGTTATGGACAATGGTGAGGGTATGTGCTATGGTGAGCACTGTGAATTGTGCAAGATTGTTGAATCACAGATCTGTACCTCTGAAACAAATAATGCAATATATGTTAAGAAAAAAAAAAGAAGACGAAGAAGATAGCAGGAGGGGAAGAATGAAGAGGGGGAAATCGGAGGGGGTGACGAACCATGAGAGATGATGGACTCTGAAAAACAAACTGAGGGTTCTAGAGGGGAGGGGGCTGGGAGGATGGGTTACCCTGGTGATGGGTATTGGGGAGGGCACGTTCTGCATGGAGCACTGGGTGTTATACACAAACAATGAACCATGGAACACTACATCAAAAACTAATAATGTAATGTATGGTGATTAACATAACAATAAAAAATTAAAAAAAATAAAGTGAACCTCAGTTCTTTCTCAAAATGAGCCCAACTCAGGTTTGAAGTCAGCCCAGCAGCTTGGAGCTACTCGTATAGTTACAGTTAATTGGGAGGAATTGTGCCATTTTCAATAGATGTCTCACGTTCTCCATTATGAGTCTAAGGGCTCATGATGACTTCTAACACTTTCCTGAAGCTGCCTTAAACTGAGTGTTTTGTTTAATTTCTGACCAATGAAAAAATGATTATTGACCTACAGTTTCACTCTCTTTCTTCTGCAGCATTTAGTCTCTGCTTTGGGGACACAAATAGAGATGCTTGCAATATAGAATTTTTAGGAGGCAGATAGTATACAATAAACACTCGATATGTATTCGTTGCATGAACAACTTGTTGAATGAACAATTTGTTGAATGGGATATTGATCTCATGTCATAAGTAAGGAATCTGAGACCTAGAAAATTTTATGTAAAATGTTCAAAGTCCCTTGGGTCTCCCTACTTCTACCCCAGCATTCTTCCCACTATGCAATATTTCTTGGGAATAAATTAGACTCAGTGGGCAGTCTTAGGTCAGAGTTTCCAAAGCCCATTGGTCCAGTATTGTGGAATGATAAATTTGTGTCAGTTCCAAAAGAGAAAAAAAAAAGCAACTCAATATCAATCTCTCTTTATTCCTTAGTAATAGAACCCCAGTTTTAACTTGGGCATATTACTTCCATCAAGAAGATTATATTTCTTACTCTCCCTTGCAGCTGAATGTGGCCATGTGACTAAATTCTAGCTAATGATGGGACAATGAAAATATTATTTGAGAAATCCAAGAGGTCTCTTTTGATGAGAGAGGCTGTACTCGTCTCTTAATCTTTCTATGGTGTGAAATACAGATGTGATGTTGGCATTCAACTGCCATTTTAGCAGTTTTGAGATGCTCTAATGGGAGAACAATACTGTAACAGAAATCTGGGTAAGTGATGGCTACAGGTTCTCCACACCAAACCTGCGCTGCCTACCTCCAGCCATTTTTCACCCGACAAAAATGCGTTCCTGTCATATTAAACGACTACTGTGTGCATGTGTGTGTCAGAGTAAATGGTGTCTTTTATATGTAGCTGAATGTAATAATAACTCATTTAGCAATGTGTTTCTCCTAAAATTTTATGTTTTCAATTCAAAGTTTCAGTCTCTCTTATGGGATTCTATCTTCCTTTTGCCTTTTACATCTTAGAAGTTAAAATATTGTATAAAATAATTTTTCATAATAGGTATTAGGTTTTGATTATGCTTTTTTGAAAAATAAAAAGTTGTCAAGTCAATGAAATTCTGAAAATTTGAATTTTTACCTTTTATTAAAATGTAAAAACAAACAACGAATTTAGGTTACTCTGCACTTGTCAACCTCGCAAGACCAAAGAGAAATTTGGAACATACATTTGAATTCATTGAGATTCTAAAAAGAAAAAAAAAATCATTTGAAACAACGGTTTTATGTTTATGCACTTTTGCATATCTTTGTTATTAATATGATCTCTCCAATAATGCAGGAAAAGTGTATTTTATGTTATGCAAGACTTAAATGCCTGACCTTTTGTTATTATTGATTTTGATGATATTGATTATGTTTAAAAATCATACTATGAATTACAAGTCAATGGCTAATTAAGTAGTGGCAATTTAGAATATAATAGTAAATAAAACAAATATAGTGACAGTAGACAAAAAACAAATAGAATGACCTAAGAAGAAATAAGTCTTCAAAAGCAAGCAGTTTAGTTTGCTTTTGGAGCCAGTTTTAGTCGCCTATGTAAAATTATAAGCTCTGACAAGATTTGAACCAAACAGTAGTGAGTTTTATTCTCCACTGATGAACCTAACAATCTGGAACTTCTTTTCTTTCCTTTTTACTGGCCATTAAGTATCTTCATATACATTTATTTTATTTGCTGAAGAAAGAAAGCACATATTATGAAAATGTAAGTTAAAAAAATTAATTTCCGTGGTCAAATTGCTTTAACCTCATTTATTATACAATTTTGGCTTACAGAGAAACACTCATAATTGCAAATTTAAAGCAACATGATGTTAAACAGGCGTGTGCATTGATCTACTTAGACAATGTATCTTTTAATGAAATTTGTATTTAGATACCATCCTAAGAAAAATGAGGAAACTGGCTAAAATGAATTCAGAATCTTAATATTTCGACCTCTTTTAGACAGGATCTTCTAATAGCAACTTATTTTTCCCTTTATTTTAATGTAAAAACCATAAAAGTGTTCCATAAATATTGGCATAGGTTGTGTAAATATATGATACAACTTTTTTTAATCCTCAGGACTTCTGGGTACTTTAATTGACAATTATGACAATATTAGACACATAAAGGATGATACTTATTTGCTTAAAATAGTTCACTTATCTTCTTACATTCATTCATTATATAGTTGAAATGTTTACCAAACTTAACTTCCTATTGGATTACTCTCATCAAAGGGAAACTGGTTCTGTTAATATGTGCATTATGCAATTCATGGTAATACAAGAGTCTTGAAATTGAACAATAAGCCTTGGGGTTCTTATAACTCAAAACTTAAGTAGATCTATAATTATGATATTTTGTGAACTTCCTGCTGTTTCAACACTCCATGATATTTAATTTTATTCTTTTTAACCTGGTACATTTGCTTATTTAGCTACTGACATTTAATATAAAGGATCTGTCTTCTCATGTGGCTATAAAGGTTTTTATATATTTAATGCAAAGCTGGCTAAGCTTCAGCAATATGTATTTTAGTATCTTTATGTTACACCTGGAAAATCTCTTCTTATAGCTGTAATTTATGTACATGTCTCTGGTAACTCTTATTTTAGAAAGAGAACTGTGCTATACTTAGTAGATATCATAATGACTTCAATATAATTTTTCTATTATTCTTATGATGAGTTCAACTCACTTTTCAGACACCTGCTTAGTGTTTTTCAATCTGTGAATGACCATTGTACTTTTCCGGGGCCAAGGGTGCAAAGTATTTCTAAACGACTACAATTTCCATTATACCAAAAGAATATCCTCTCAGGGGATTATAAAAGCTGTAATTTCATCTCAAGCTTCCTATGACTAAACTGCTTGAGTTTGCTCCTACAATTTATGACATTACATGCACCCTCGAAGGAATTATAATATCCCTTGAGATATGCTATTATTCTTTATGTTACCCATGTTTATGTCTAAAAAAAGGTTCTGCAACTGGCACTTGATGGAAGAGCAGATTTGTAGTTATCTTTTCAACGATTTTTAGCGATTTAAAAGACAACTGTATCTTAACAGAAATGCCTTTCTGCTGCAGTGCACTCAGGCCAAAGTCTACAAAATTTGCAAAGTTCTAACTTCCAACTGAGATCTCAGAGTTCTTAACTCTGAGCTTGAGATTAATATGTCTTAATTGAACATAATCACTGGGTAATCATTTTAATAAAAAGTATACCCTTTGCAATGGAATATGTTCCTTTTACAAATTAGGCTGATAAATATGTGTTTATATGTATAGAGAGATAGGTATAATATTTTTAGATGCTTTGCTTTTCTGAATATGCTGCCTCAGTTTCCTCCTTTTCTCTTGTTTCAAGTTTTTATTTAAATTTTAGTTAGTTAACAAATTCTAGTTAGTTAAATTCTAGTTAGTTAGTTAGTGTAATATTAGTTTCAGGAGTGGATTTTAGTGATTCATCACTTACATATTCATTTTCCTCTTTATAAACTCTAAATCCATGTGAGAGTGATCTTACTTTTACTATTATTTTCACAGAACAGTCAGGTAGTCATTTCAGACTTTTAAATTAGAGTAACATAATAATCCAGGGCTTTTTAATCTCAACACTCTTGCTATTTTGAACCAGATAATTCTTTGGTGTAGGGGGCTGTCGTGCACATTGAGGGTGTTTGGCAACATCCCTGGCCTCTGCCTACTAGATTACAGTGTTATGCCTCAAATCATGACAACCAAATCTGTCTCCAGATATTGCCAAATATCCCTGGGGGAAAAAAAATCACCCCTGGTTAAGAACTACTATAATGCAAGTTGGACTCTTTAAAAAAAAAAAAAATGATTTCAGTCTTTTTAAAAAGTTGTTATTTATTTATTCATGAGAGAGAGAGAGAGGGGCAGAGGCAGACTGAGAAGCAGGCTCCCTGCAGAGCAGGGAGCATGATGTGGGACTCGATCCCAGCACCCCAGGGTCATCACCTGAGCCAAAGGCAAACGCTTAACCGACTGAGCCACCCACAGTTGGACTCTTGAATAATGCAGGTGTTCAAGGCACTGGCCCTCATGGAGTCAAAAATCTGCATGTAATTTTTGACTCCTCAAAAACTTAACTGCTAATAACCTACTGTTGTCTAGAAGCCTTACTGATAACATAAATAGTTGATTAACAGATATTTTGTATGTTATATGTATTATATACCACATTCTTATAATAAAGTAAGCTAGAGAAAAGAAAATGTTAATTAGAAAATCATAAGGAGGGCCGCCTGGGTGGCTCAGTCGGTTACGTGGCTGACTCTTGATTTAGGCTCAGGTCATGATCTCAGGGTCCTGGGATCCAACACCACGTTGGGCACCATGCTCAGTGTGGAGGCTGCTTGAGACTCTCTCTCTCCCTCTTCTCCTTCCCCCACTTGCACTTTCTCTCTCTCTCTAAAATAAATAAATATTTTTTTAAAAAAAGAAAAAATCATAAGGAACAGAAAATACATTTGCAATATTGTACTATAAAAAAATCCCAATGTTAGTGGACCCTCACAGTTTAAATCCATGTTATGCTCAATTTTCCCTTTTCAGATTTTTCTCCTTTCTCTAATATCTGGTTCTTCACTCTGAATTCATGACTAGCTGTTTGTTTATGCCCTGAGCTGAAAAAAACTAATCTACCTGTATTTTAAAATATTAGCATATGTTGAGACAATGTGGGAAGTCACATCTTAAAATGCTCAAGTTTTGGGGCACCTAGTTTTCTTTCCCTCTCCCTCTGCCCTTCCCCCCCAAATAAATAAATAAACCTTTTAAAAAACTAAAAAAAAAAACCCCACAAAATGCTCTAGTGTTTATTAACTAAAATTGAATAACTGCCAACATCTTCTATAAATCTGATCATTTTAAAACAATAATCAGTGAGACAGCTCATGTATTATCCTATTTCACAGAGATACAGGGATAGAAGTAAAGTGGTGGCTTGAAGTGTTGTTTTGTCAAACTGTCCTTGTGTTAAAACTGACATCTGTGGGCCTGCGTGGACATCAGCAATTAGGACAGGCAGTTTTTAGACTCACTTCTACTAATTATCTAAATGAAGAAAAGCTAGGTTTGGTGGAAGACTATGGCAGTTGATTTTCCTAGTATGCAACATCAGTAGATCTAGAGTCAGTAGATATAGATTCAATTAGAGTTCTCTTTACATTAGTTATACGACTTCTGACAAAATAACTTCTCTGCACTTCACTTGTCTCCTTTGATAAATGGGTATTAAAAAATAACATAAAGTGGGATCCTATCACAATGATTGTCATGTGGTCAATTCTTAATTTCTACCATGTAAATTCCATTTCTTACCCACGCTTCCTCTATTAGTTATTAGAATATAAAGTCATATGTTTTCTTTACCATCAATTTTTTGTGTGCCTTTTATAGGTATAACTCACTGAATATCTATATAAACAACACCTTGTAAACTTCCTATCTAATGTCCACTTCATGTGTTTAGGGGGAATTAATGACTTTTTTCTTTGTTCCTCCTTCTGTTCTCTTAGAAGTTTACCCCTACATCTGGAGGCCAGATCCTACACCTAGATTCCATGACACTACTCTCATGTGCTGTCCTGATCTATGAAAGTCTGTCTGAGCTAAAATCTGGTAGATTTACTTAGCATCATTCTTAGCCTGACATTCCAGCCCCCTAAAATTGCACTTCTTGAATATCAATGCCGAAATCAATTTCTCTATACTTTATTGAAAATAGAGATTTGAGCTCCTGGCCTAAAATCATACCCCATCTTCCCACCTCCTTGTTCAGAACACCCAGCATGACTTAAGTGTGGTGTTAACCTGACTATGTCTAACAAACATGGTTGAATCTTTCCTTTCTTCTTCATTTTTTTCCCAATGGTGGGATTTAAAAAACAATTTATTAATATATAATGTATTATTTGTTTCAGGGCTACAGGTCTGTGGCTCATCAGTCTTATTCAATTCACAGTGCTCACCATAGCACATACCCTCCCCAATGTCCATCACCCAGCCACCCCATCCCTCCCACCCCACTCCACTCCAGCAACCCTCAGTTTGTTTCCTAAGATTAAGAGTCTCTTATGGTTTGTCTCCCTCTCTGGTTTCATCTTGTTTCATTTTTTCTCTCTTCCCCTATGATCCACTGCCTTGTTTCTTAAGTTTCACATATTAGTGAGATCATATGATAATTGTCTTTCTCTGATTGACTTAATTTCGCTTAGCATAATACCCTCTAGTTCCATCTATGTCGTCGCAAATGGCAAGATTTCATTTTCTGATGGTTGCATAATATTCCATTGTACATATATACCACATCTTTATCCATTCATCTGTTGATGGACATCTTGGCTCTTTCCATAGTTTGGCTATTGTGGACATTGCTGCTATAAACATTGGGGTGCACATGCCCCTTTGGATCACTACATTTGTATCTATGGGGCAAATACCCAGTAGTGCAATTGCTGGGTCATAAGGTAGCTCTATTTTCAACTTTTTGAGGAACCTCCATACAGTTTTCCAGAGTGGCTGCACCAGCTTGCATTCCCACCAACAGTGTAGGAGGGTTTCCATTCACAACGGAGAGATTTTTAAAACTCCAAGTGACTACTAAGGCACTGTTTACAACATTACATTCATGTTCAAAATGCTTTCAATTCTGTTGTGCTGACTACTGAAAGTTACAGAGAAAAACAAAGCACAGAAGACGTGAGACAACAGTCTGCCTTTCTGATCCATACATTTTTGTATTAACATTCTATAATTAGATGCTTTACTGGCAAATGCTCCACATGTCCATAGGCTAAATTGTACTCACTTATTTACCTCTCTTAACTTACCTTCAGTGAAAATTTGTACTATGAAGTGCTCATATATTTTCTTCACCCATTTAACAAAAATGGTATATATACTTCAGATAGGAAACATGATGAAAGCTACAAACATCTCCCAAAATCTTTGACTCTAGTAATAATGTCTTGATGTTTCTGAAACCATTTTCTGGCTCTATAATACATCCCTACCACTGCTTTGTAGATTTTTGAAAATGGCATACTTGATCTAAACACTTTGGAAACAACTGAATAGTAAGTTTAGATTCAAAGCTGCAGAGCAACTATTTCTGTGTCCATATGCACTTGTCATTTCACATCAAAGCAGATATTTGTGAATATGTTCTATTTTGTTTTCATTATTGTCACATATAATGATTGCCCAAATGGTTTCCTCAAAGCAATTTTTTTTTTTTTTTTTTTTTTTACTATATCTGGTTTCCTTAATAAGATAACATATTGGAGACCCTGCAATGTTTGGAACAATTTTTTTTAACTTGACTGACACATAAAGCCTAAAAATTTTAAAGTCTGTTTAAAAATTTCCTCTTGAGCCATAATCTCCTATGCCATTTTCTTTCTCCTGTTGACCCTGCTCAGTATGTCCTCTGTCTGTTTCTACTCATTTGGTATACTGCTTTCTGTCTCACCTCCCATGCCTCCATTTTCAACTCCATGGCCAGTCTTCCCAATCACGTTTCCTTAGCAGCAGAGGCTTCCTCATCCTAAGCAAGTCTTATTAACTTTAATAAAGTACGTATTTGTGAAACCCTACTAACTACTGTTTTTCTCATGGCTGCTCTATTATGCACATCATGAAACTGCTTGTGAATTTCTAAACATCTGAGACTGTATTATTCATCTTTTCATCTTTGGTACCTAAAACAATGTCATGAGTTATATGCATTCAACAAAGTACTAGTGAATAAAACTAGACCAATTTATTTTCCTGCACAATTACAACAACAACCTTGGCTTCATTTGCTATTGTTCATCAATTCTTTTATTAATCTCCAGTTGAGTCCTTAGCATACTCCAAAGAACAATGGTGGTACACTGCTTCTATTCTCTTCAAGCACTCCACCTTTGCCCTGCCCTTCCATTTTTGACATATAATCATGTTTTGATTTTTTTTCTTAATAAGAAGAGTCAACAGTCTGTTCAAGTCACATGTAATTGAATTTTTACTATAGGGGAGGTCTGTGTGAGATATTGGAGAATGCCACAGTTTTTACCATAAGGTATTCATAAGTAATTTATGGATAAATTATAACACAGTGCACTAAATTCATCATTATATTTTTTAAACTACATAAAGATATAGAGATACAGTGATTACTTATATCTGAGTGGGGATAAGGAGTGAGGGGTTGTGAAAAGCCTCTCAACTTGGGTTTTAAAATATAAATAGGAATTCTCCATATGGTTGGATTGGAGAGAGTTACCCTCTAGATAAAATAATCATATTTCTGTGTTCTGAACCTCACATTTATTAATCTTTGCCCACTTTACTACCTTGTGATCGAGATCTTACATCATCCCAACTCTGCCTGGACTCTGTATCTCTCCGTCTTACATCATAAACCCATTATTGTATATGAGATTTAGTCATTCATTCATTCATTCAACAAATATTTATCGAGGAACCTAGGTACCTGGTTCTGTGCTAACTGCCTGTATAAGACAGACGTGGTCCTTTCCCTGATAGAACTTACCAACTGTTAGTGAGAATGGGCAATTCAGAGAAAAGAAAATGTAGTGATCACTATAAGAGAAAAACACAGCATTTTGAGACACATAGAGGTGAAATTCATGACTTAGTTCATGAGTCAGAAAAATTACTACTATCAAGGAGAAGATGGAGATACTAATATGTAAAAAATATGAAAGATTAGCAAGATCCCATAAGCCATGTTAATGTCTTTGGACTTAATCATTAAGTAAAGTCAATAAATGTCCTTATCAAATTTGAACCCCTTAAAAATAATTATGGCTATGCCTTAGACAATTGATTGGGAAGTAGCAAGAATGGATGCAGTCAAGGTTTTTATAGCTGATCATGCAAGAAATGATGATGTCTGCCAATGGGATGATCAGAGTTTCTGTAACTTTACAAACCAGCATGCTGAATTTTTCATAATCTTTTTAGCACCTTTCCTTTATTCTGCTAGTCTGTCAAACTAGAATACCTATTCCCCCTTTTCTCATCAAATTTCTTTTAAAAACTACTTTCTGTTCATTTACTCCCTCCTTTTCCACATTATCCACTTTTTAGTAACCTTCTATAGCCTTGTTTGTGTGTGTGTGTGTGTTTTGTTTGTTTGTTTGTTTTTTACCAATCATAACTTCATTATAACATAGTCAAGTGCCACAAGGAGGAGTATGTATGGATTGCTCAAGAAGGACATCACAATATGTAATTGTTTTTGCTCCTTTATCATACTTTCTCTCATCTCAAATTCAAATATTCAACTCATGCTAAATAGTCTTCTTTCCCCACAACTCCAGTGAAGCAATTGTTGTCAAAGTCAACTGATAACCTCCATGTTGCAAACTGGGTTTTCTCCCTCAGCTCCCTCTGACTATTTTATTCTTCTCCTCTATAGCATCTTTAAATATTTGGTTTTATGTAAGGTTTTGGTCATGGAGCACCTTATCTTCTTTATTTGTAGTGTTGAGTTTGTGAGTCTTAGCTAGTCCCCTGGCTATGAATGCATTTATAAACCGATATCTATCAAACTTATATATCTCAAGTCTCAGTTGCTCCCTGGAGACCCAGCCTTAAAAATCTAGCTACTAACTTGATATCACATTTTAGTTTTCTGGGATAAATCTCAAAATCATGTAAACCCCAGAATAATTCCCAAGTATCCCTCAGGTCTGTACCATCACCAGTATCTCCCTTCTTGATAACCGTTATCCACCTAGTTTGTTTAAGCAAAATCCTTGATTCTTCCCTCTCCATTGTCCCTCAAATGCAACCTCAGAAATGTTTCTCCAACTTTTCCACTTCTCTCCATCCCCACTGCCTCCACCCAAGCCCAAAGCACATTATCATGTCTTGCTTGGACTCCTGTGACTGCCTCCTAAATGATCTCCAAGTTTTTACTCTTTCTCTCTAAAGTCCGCCCTCCATCCAGCATCCAGAGCAATCCTGTAAGGACATAAGCATGTCACTCGGTTACTTACGCCTTCCAATGACTTTCATTTACACTTAGGAAAACATCCAAACTCTTTACCAAAGCCTGTGAAGTCTTATAAGAGTCATCTCAGTTTTCTGATCTCATTTCAAAATCCTCTACACCTTCACTCACCAAAGTAATTAGAGCCTTTTCCTTCAAGTATACCAAGTTAGGCCCCCTCCAGGCCTTTGTGCTGGATATGCTCTTTCCTGTACACCTTTTCCATTGACTCTAGTTATGGCTTGTTCCATTTTATTAATTGAGTCTTCACTTCTCCATCGAAATGCCTTTCCTAATCCTCTCACAGAAACCAGAATACCTACTCTGTGAATTTATACTCTTATATGAACATTCATTACTAAATAAAATGATATTTTTAATTTATTTGACTTAAAAAAATCTCTATTCCAGTCACTGCCAGCCTGTAGCACTAATAAAATGTAACATTTATTGAGTCAAAAATCTTGTCTCTTCACTTGTTGCTCTATCTCTAGCATCTAGAAGAATCATACCTGGCTCACCATAGGATCTCAATATACATTTGCCTTTATAATGAATGAACAAGTCCCTGTAACAGTTTTATAGTTATCCATCTTCTAGTAAGAAAAAACTACTTAGAAGGTGGAATGAGTGCTATATTAACAATGGCACTTGGTATATGATAGAGATTGAATACATTTTTAAAAAACAAAATTAATTATACAGAGTCAAGGAAGCCTTCCAAAAGAGAGCAATATGTGAGCTCTTTCCAAGAGGATGAGGAGGATTTCACCAGAAGAGGAAGTGGAAAAAAGACATTCCAGGGAGATGAAATAGAACATAAAAAGGCCTAAAGACATGAAAGAACACAGCTTCTGGGGATAATTAGAGCATTTAGAGTGCTTGAGAATTGTAATAAATATCTGATAATTCTTTTAACCACCTCTTCTTTGTTAATTCCCCTGCTCAGGTATATGAATTCAATATCATCTACCCTCCCTAACTGCCAAATGCCCCTTTAAAATCTTTCCCGACCTCTAGTCTCCTCCTGTTCTAATCTCTATAACTTGATACTGCCAGGCTAATAATCCTACAGTGAAATTTTGATCATGTACCTTCCCACTCCCAGCTGGAAAACCTTCGATGATTCCTCAGCATTAACTGAAAACATTTGCAACTCCTTTAATCCATTGAAGGCTCTCCAAAAGCTCTTGCCAAGCTGTTTTCCCAGGCTTACCTCCCACTCTTCCTTTTCTTGTACTCTATGCTACAGCCAAAACGGAGTATTTGCATATCTCTGTGCATTTCTAGCTACTTTCAAACTCAGCGTCTCTGCTATGCTTTTTTCTGTGTACAACGCTCTTTCTACCAACTCTACAATCTACACAACTTCCAACTTTCACATGCCAACATCGAGATGTTAGTGCTGAACTATCGAGATGGAAATAGCTCTCTTTTCATTGAACTTTTCTAAATGGGCAAGTGATTGTTTCTAACTCATACTAGAATTTCAGTAAACCATTCTTAAGTTTTCCATTTTATCCACGTTCATTATTGTATTGAATGTAATTTATAATTTTTCATAATAAACTTTCTTACTTTCCTTATAACTACTCACTTGATATTTCATAGTAACAAATAAGTCATCTAGAGATATAAAAGTATATGAATGCCTTTATATTATTAAATCTAAACAAAGTAATAGTCCTGTGTGAGAATGAAAAATCACAAACTTTGTCAAAGAAGCTGTGGGAGAGAAGGAATAAGAAAGGAACTGGAACCATTCTTCTCAAGCTCTTGCTCTGTGCTACCCACCATGATCAATGCTTTTCTGGCAGTTCTCAGAAAAACTCACTCAAGTAGGTGCTCTTATGATCCCTACTTTCCAAAAGAGTAAAATAAGACTGCAAGTGGTTAAGTAACACAAAGCAGGGAGTTATCGTAGCCAAGAATTAACATAATTTCTACCTACCTTCAAAACATGTTCACTAGCCCAAAACACTGAAAAACTTACCCATACTCCCTAGACAATCTGAAAACTGAAGGTCAGATACTTTAATGTCATAATGTTATCAGTGGCAGAATCTGGACTTAAAGCTGAGTCTCCAGCATTTCAGTATGAAGTGACTTCCACTATCGTGTACAGATTGCATTTTATATTTCTCATTGTTTTTTAAATTACAATCAAATGAAAGTGTTGTTCTGCATGATTCAATGCAACGTCTATTTGTAAATAGCTTACACATTTTTTTTTTTTCACCTGAGAAATACGATTGTATCTAAGAACAATAACAGTGGTCTGGAAAGTTTGTTTTTCCAATACAAGATTTTATGTTTACAGTAGATATTAATTGTCCCACACCAATCCACAACATATCTGAGTATTATTGAACAAACATCTGTTACACTTTTGGCTTGAGTAATGACAGTTGATATTGAAAATATGTTAGCTTTCCTAACATTACCATGTGCAGAATTCTTAATTAAGCTGCTGATATGGTCAATAACATTGAGTGATTATCCTTTGTAATTAAACTTGTATGATGAACTCTGGATATTTTACTGCTAATAAAACTCTGGGGAGCTGATAAGTCACTGAAGAGAGGGTAGTACTCTTAGGAAGGAGGTCACCAAAAATTCACTGACTCCCTAGTTGACAAATACAGTGATGGGACAGATAGCTCAAGTTGTAGCTCATCTGGTTTCCCTGTCTGCCCCTCAGAGGTCTCTAAAATAAAACTTATCTCAGTACTGATTTTAAGGAAACTTGGCACTGAGGTTCAACAGAGACCACTAGATGGTTTCTTGTTCAACATTTTCAATAAACAATCCAGGTATAGAGTAAAAGAGAAAAATTAAACAAAACTTTTCCCACTGCATTGAGGTATAAAATGACAGATAAAAGTCTCTACCTCTCAACTCTCAGTCTTTTAGACAGTTTCTGTTTTAATTGTATCAAGGCTTGGATGTTGAGTGTCTATTCTACCTGCAATTTTCAACAGTGTGTTTACGACACATGTTCAATTGCTGTTTATTCTCAAATGGGCTAAAAAAAAAAAAAAAAGTAGCCTATGAGTAACAGTGTAAGAGGATTCCTGCGAATGTTTTACCCAATGGTATTTTAAAATTTGTTTTGTGTGTGTTATTTCATTTAACCCTCCTAAGAACACCAAGAGCTTACTATCTCCATTTTTAGATAGGAAGACATTGAAACTCAGAGAAGTAAGCAACTTGCCCAAGGTCACACAAGTAGGGTATGAGTTGGAGGAGCCAGGACTCCAAGCCAGGCCTGTCGGACTCCAAGGCACAAAGATGCTCCGAAATAGTGGACTATATGGTGCTGCCTTCATGCAGCTTTGCAAATTCAAATTATAGTGATTCTTGGATTTCCACCAGAATCCCAGATTCACATCCATCAACAGAACTGTTTGCCTACACATTTCCATACAAATATGCTTTGGGCCCATTATCCACTTCAGGTGTAATAAATAAAAGGCAAGATGCATAAACTTTAATTGCGAATAAACAATGAATACTCTTAAAATATAAGTATGGCCCTTTCAGAACAGAGATAGTGCACATTCACAGGGTGGTTAGCATGCAGTATCTGGGACATAGCTATACTGAAAAAAGTATTCATTGTTTATCTGATAGTAAAATTTAACCAGATGTCTTGCATTTTATCTGGTAACCTTCCTAGTCCAGCTCTTTGTGTCTCAGTGTTTTGCTGCTTAGCATAAGAGCCAAAAATCCCTTTCCCACAAAAGTTACTTTAACCCTCATACCTTGTATGATCTCAGCTTCACTCTCTCTTTTCCAGGGCTGCATTTTTTTCCATTCTGGGAAAACCTGCCATCAGAAGGCCCAGGCTCTGGTACAATTTGAAAAGATGTGCAGGTTTCAAGGGGATGTCCAGGCACCTGTTTACAAAACACCAAAGATTACGTTATAACAATAAAATGCAGATTTATTAATTTTTATTGAGAAGTAGCTGGCTCTACAATCTCACTAAGTGGCACATTTTCTCTAGTGAAATGTATGGAGATAAAAGGAGTGTGATGGAAAAAGTACCATTTTTTTAAAGCATCTGTTTGTAGTCTGCAAAATGGATGTCTAAGTACCAAACTCATGGCAAAGCTAGGAGGACTTGAGATAGGGCATAGATAAGTTTATTAGTTCATGTATTAATATTAGCTGAAGAAACAATAACAGTAATTTAGAAGCTTGATTGGTGAACATAGAATCAGAGCACCAAGAATTGGATAAACTCATTTTGCCAAAAATGGTAATTGTATCTTGAATAAAGGATCATATTTGCTTGATGAATAGAGCATTCTTGTTTCTGGGTTAGAGTTCCTTCTCACATACTGGACACTTGAAAAAGCCTTGCCAATGGTTTTTTGCTTTCTTTTAACTCCTCCTCTTTTCTGTGCTTTTGTTGCTTGCCAAAATCTCTTTGGATAAAAAAATAAACATTTCTTTAAAAGCATAAATACATTAGATTACTTCTGGATCTACTTATTATACCAACAAATGGAATATCTTGAAGCTGATTTTCTACATATTTTCATTGGTTTATTGGCTATCAATTTCAGAACGATTCTGTTTTATAATTTCTACAGTCTTTAAGTAGAGATTGTCATTCCTATATACCACCTAGCGTTTCCTGTGTTGAATCTGCTGCTTGTTTTTGATGCAGTCTCTGACAAAGCACCTAGACTTCTTACGACCTTAGTTCCTTCATCTGTAAAATAGGAATACTGAAACTTCATAGGGTCATTATGATGATCTATTCATAGGCAAGAAAAGATTTATTTTTTAAAATTTTTTAAAAGATTTTGTTTCTGTATTTGTCAGAGAGAGAGAGAAAGAGCACACAAGCAAGGGGGAGTGGCAGGCAGAGGGAGAAACAGGCTCCCCAATGAGCAAAGACCCTGATGCAGGGACTGGATCCCAGGACCCTGGGTTTCTACCCAAGCCGAAGGCAGACACTTAACCAACCGACCACCTAGGCGTCCTGGCAAGGAAAGATTTAAATATAAAACAATTCGACAGAATTGTTAGAACTACTTAAGGCATGTATTTATATTGAGACTGAAATAACATTCTTTATTTCTTTGGGTTATTTGCTCTTTCTATTCTCCAGCCTCAGATATTATGTCAATGTCCTAATTACCTGTGTCAGATTCCTATGGCCACTTTAACAAATCACCACAAACTAAGCAGCTTGAACAACATAAATTTATTACTATATGGTTCTAGAAGTCAGGAGTGCAGAATGGATCTCACTGGGCTAAAACCAAGGTTTTAGGGGAGGGTGCGGGTCTTTTCTAGTGTTTCGAGACTAGCCCATTTCTTGGTCAATATCTTTAAAACCAGCAACATTGCATACTCTGACCTTTCTTTCATATTGACATCTTCCTCTGACTCTCTTCTGTCCCTTTTTTCCACATTTGAGGACCCTTGAGATTACATTGGGCCTACCCAGATTATTCAGGATACTTTCCCTATTTAAGGTTAGCTGATTTGCAACCTTAAATACATTTCCAACCTAATTCCTCTTTGCTGTGTAATTTAGCATATTCACAGAATTAGGGGATGGACATTTTGTGGGGCCATTATTCCACTTACTATAGCACCCCTTCAAGTTAATTCTATAGAGTGGCCCCTTAGTATCTTCCACATAGTGATTTTGCCCCAATTATATTGTTTCTCCTTTCCTTAAAAATCTAAGATATCAATGAATATATCTGCAAATGAAGAGTTCTGTTCATTTTAAATTAGCAATCATTTATTGAAGAGCAACTATTCATTCATGAGACAAATGTCGATCGAGTGTCTATTCATTATCAAGTTTCTTGCATTGTTTTAGATGTTAGGGCAATAGAAATGAATGCATCAACATAAACCTCAGCTTTAATGGACCTTAAATTCCATTTAGAGAATGTAGAAAATGAATAGATAGAAAACTAGGTAAAAGAAATAATATCTAATAATAGTTAAGTGCTCTGAAGAAAGTAAAGTAATGGGCTGCACAGGGATAGCCGAAGGCTCCTTTAGCACAATCTCTTGAAGAGAGAGAATCTAAGGTGAGACTTGAAAGGATGTAACCCTGCCCCCTGCCAAGATAGAAGAAAAGTATTCAGCCAAGAGAGACAGAGAAGAAGGCCAGAGTGTTTTTTAATCAAGGCAGCAAGATGGCCTCCGGAGTGCCTAAAGTAGAGGAAATAAGAGGAAGAGGAGTGAGAAGCAATACTGATGAGTTAAGCAGAAGAGAAAAATCAAGGAAGGTCTGTTTTATAGATCATGATAAAAGAATATGGATTTTAGGAGTGCCTGGGTGGCTCAGTCGTTAAGCGTCTGCCTTCGGCTCAGGTCATGACCCCAGGGTCCTGGGATCAAGCCCCGCATCAGGCTCCCTGCTCCGCGGGAAGCCTGCTTCTCCCTCTCCCTCTGCCCCTGCTTGTGTTCCCTCTCTCGCTGTCTCTCTCTGTCAAATAAATAAATAAAATCTTTAAAAAAAAAGAATATGGATTTTAAACTCATTTGAATAGAAATTATCTGAAGTATAAAAGCAGATTTATGTTTTAAAAGGACACACCAGCTACTTTCTGAAGAAAGGATTATAAGGACAAACAATGGAAGGCTCTTCTTCAGGCCAGGCTGGGAGCAGGGTGGCTCGGGTTTGGTTGGTAACAGTGAAGATGTTTACAATGGTCAGATTTGGTATGTATTTTTGGTGGTGGAATCAGGATGACTTTTAATGAATTGGCTGTGGGGTGAGAACAAATCAGAATCTTAAAGAGGTGGTTGGATATTGATGCCATCTACCCATAGGAAGTGCCAGGTGTGAGGAGGGCATGCAGGTATGGGGAGGGTGTCAGGTGCTAGATGCTAAGCCAGGCCTTGAAGCTTTAAGAAATGGTCTCGGTCCTTGGTCCTAAAGAATTTAATAATCTAATTCCATGGGAAATTCCTAGTTTGTAAAATATTGCAATGGGTGAATCCTTAAAAATCACCTGCTCTAAACTTTTTTTTTTTTTTTTTTTGCAGATATGCAGGAAATTGGGACTTGTTCACAATTGCATTTTTTTTTTTTAAGATTTCATTTATTTATTTGACACAGAGAGAGAGAGCACAAGCCGGGGGAGCGGCAGAGGAAGAGGAAGAAGCAGACTCCCCACTGATCAGGGAGCCTGAGGCTGATGCGGGACTCAATCCCAGGACCCTGGGATCATGACCTGAGCCTAAGGCAGATGCTTAACCGACTGAGCCACACAGGTGCCCCCTACAATTGCATTTCTGATGAGTGAAGGAGCTGACCATAAAAGTCATGCCACTCTGGACCTCTCTTGGTGGCAGTGTCCTGAAGCATTCCCTCTCTAGCAGACAGTGCTAGTACCTGGTCAGTAACTCTCTGACCTTGACTTTTGTCAGTGTATTTTCTTTTAGGACTGTGGGTTTTTTATGAATTAACATAGCCTTCCTCTACCCTGGTCATTGAACCAATAACTGTAGAGTATAACTAACCCACGTCATCACCCCTCCCATAGGATAATGCTAAGGCATCATTTTATACCTTGCCCGGAGTTTTCGTTTGGTACAAAGATCCAGTGACCACTGAGATAGCTGGTTTAATAACCCACCCCTTAGTAGCTGCTTTTTCTTTTTCCTGTAACATTGTTTTTCTCTACTCATGTTCCCAGTCCCTCTCAAATAAAATACTTGCTCTAGAACCTTACCTTATTTTTTTTATTGTTATGTTATTTTAATCACCGTACATTACATCATTAGTTTTTGATGTAGTGTTCCATGATTCATTGTTTGCGTATAACACACAGTGCTCCACGCAGAACGTGCCCTCTTTAATACCCATCACCAGGCTAACCCATCCTCCCACCCCCTTCCCCTCTAGAACCCTCAGTTTGTTTTTCAGAGTCCATCGTCTCTCATGGTAACCCTGGTGATGGGTATTAAAGAGGGCACGTTCTGCATGGAGCACTGGGTGTTAGGCATTGACTCTAGGACAACCAAACTGAAACTCTTTATTTTTTACTCCTTCTACATAGTTTAATACCCAGCTGACTGTTTTAAACATGGCACCTGACCCACTGTGGGAACTTAAAAAATGAAGAATGTTGTCAGAATGCACTTTGCTGGCTACCTTTATAAAATACTATAATGTGGCCATTTCTTATTCTACCTATACCTCTCTTCTCCTCTCCCTCTCAAAAAACATCAAGAAATAAAAAGGAAACCTCTTCCTACACTGTTAATAAGTATAGCACTTTCACAAGGTAAGGTCATGAATGAGCTAATATAATGCTTTATAAAGTGCTACTTCCAGAAGGGAGAAACAGTAGTTTTTCTCAGCAAATTTAAAAATATCTCAGTTATGTAAAGTGCCAGGTCAGCCTATGGACTTTCTTACATCATCTTTTTGGTTTATGTTCTATTGAGCATAGATCTGATATTTTCTTAAATTGCACTTGCTAGTTATCTTTTATAAAATATAAACTTTTATAGAGATGGACTTGTTCTTAAATGTTTAAAAATATTTCTCCATGTCTCCAATTTAAATGGAATGAAACTATTATCTTTGGGTTGTGGGTGCCAATTCTTTATCTCTCATCCCTGACACATGCCATAATTCAATCTTTGTGTCCTGTTGTTGTTCATAAACCAACAAGCTCTGGTGGTTTATGTCATCAGCAGAAAACCTGAAAGTGAATTATAGCCTTGCATTCAATCTCTATGTTATGCGCAGAAATAGCCAGTTTTTCAGAATGTGCAATTTAGAGACTTGGGAGCAAGAGATTTATAAAGTGTATTTCTTGTAGCCTGTGCCAAAGTCAAACCTATGAGTGTTCAGAATAAAAGATTGATATAAAATCAGTTGGAAATACACCTTTAGCTTTATGGGCAACAGAATGATTTTATTAATATTTGGGAAATGAGAGAAGGCTACATTCTACTTGTTTCTAAACTTCTAGAGAGTTTCTAAAAAAAACAACTCAAATTTGGATTTTGTCAGCATTAAATTAGGAGAATAATAACTTGAACATACTGACTCATGGGTAGAGTTCCTTTTAATTTATATGGTAATATTTATCTATGTTCAGTGGTCAAGTAAACAACTATAAAAATTGCTATATAGGGAGCTAACCATGTCTTTTTCTAAAAGTTTCTAAAGAGTTAGATATTTTATAAAGAAAATGTATTTAGGTAATTATTTTAAATAAACTATTATGATTTAGATTAATCACACCTGTAATTCCTAATACTTTTCAAAGCACAAACAGCATTTCCCAACATACTTTACATTTGTCCTTTGAACTAGATTGAGAAGCAAAGTGCAGTTGTGTTGGGGTGTGATCAAGAACCTGTTTCAGAGAAACCTCTCAACTTAAAAAAGAATTTATGGATCCGACTTTGGGCTCTTATTTGGAAATAGTGCTTTATAAGGAAAGGTGTAGCACTTATATTTATTTATTTTTTTGTGTGTGTAAACATAAGTTTTCTTTTTTTTATTATGTTCAGTTAACCAGCATATATTACATCATTAGTTTTTGATGGAGGGTTCAATGATTCATTAGTTGCATATAACACCCAGGCTCATCACAACACGTGTCCTCTTTAATACCCATCACCTGGCTACCCCATCTCCTCACCCCTTCCCTTCTGCAACCTCAATTTGTTTCCCAGAGTCCAGAGTCTCTCATGGTTTGTGTCCCTCTCTGATTTCTTCCCATTCAGTTTTCCTTCCCTTCCCCTGTGGTTCTCCGCACCATTCCTTATGTTCCACATATGAGTGAAACCATATGATAATTATCATAAGGTGTAGGACTTTTAAATAAATACTCTTATTTAAAGTAAAAATGTGTGTCAGGGGACTCCTGGGTGGCTCAGTTCGTTAAGCATCTGCCTTTGGCTCAGGTCATGATCCCAGGGTTCTGGGATAGAGTCTCGTATGGGGCTCCTTGCTCAGTGGGGAGCCGACTTCTCCCTCTGCCTGCCGCCTGCTCCCCCACCCCACGTGTGCACTCTCTCTCTCTCTGACAAATAAATAAATAAAATCTTTAAAAAAAAATGTGTGTCAGTACTCCTATTTGGAAAGACTATACAGTGTTCCTTTTGACCTTCATTTAGTGCAAAATAGGCCATTAATATATACCATGCACGGTTCTAGGTGCTACCAATATTTTAAAAAAAGTAGTAAACAAAATAGATATAACTGTCCTCAGTTTTTATTATAATGATATAAGAGAAGATAGACAATAAATAAATAATAATTATGTAATATTCCAGGTGGGGTTAAGCATTAGGAAGAAAAAAAAAGTGGTGTCAGGGAATTAATGGGAGGATAAGACATAGCATTTTATATAGGACAGTCAAGGAGGGCTCTCAGATAGGGTGACTGCCATGTGAACACACATATAAATAAATTGCTATAATGAGCCATCTGAAGACTTGAGAGCGGAATGCTCCAGTAGGGAGAAGGACAAGTATAAAGATTTTCAGGTGCGAATATGTTACTTGCATTAGAGAACAAATAAAGAGTTTACAGTGGCTGGAACAAAATCAGAGAGGAAAAGAGTGATGGAAGATGTGGGCAGAAAAGACAGCAGGATAAAATATCAGAATAATATACGGTTTGTAGGCCATAGAAAAGAGTTTGGATTTGACGCTAGGTGAAGTAAGAAATCAAAGAAAGTAAATCAGAAGTGATCTGAGGGTTGCTGGCAATCAATTTTGTTGAGAATAGACTGTAAGGAAGACAAAGGAAGTTGATTAGAAAGTTATTGGAAATTTTTCAGGCAAGCTACCGTGACGACTTCCACTAAGGTAGGTTAGGGAGGTAGTGATTCGTTTCTATGTAGATTTTGAAAGTAGCATCAAAATAATTTCTGATCCTTTGGATGTCAGGTGTGAAACAAAAGAATCAAAGATGATTCCAAAGTATAATATTTACTTGTTCAACCCTCATCCGTTGGGAAAAAATGAGTGAAAACATACATTAGTCTGGGTGACAAAAATAATGGTTTTGAAACTATGGCACGCAGGCTCTGTAAGTTGGAAGGGACAGTCACATCCAACAATTTAGATCTTTTGTCAAGAAGGAAGATTTAGGAAATCGCTGGCAATCCTTATGTATTAATAAAATTATGTGATCCTGTGCATTGATCTCTTCAGCAAATAGCACTAAACGTTAAGAAGTTCTGCTAAGGAGAATCCTATTCGAACAGCCCTTGTGATAGTAATGGATATGTCTGTGGATGTTTTAAAAGAAAAACTCCAGAAAAGTAACAGTTTCATGGACTTTAGTTTTACAATTCAATGAATGGTGCCTGTGACTTTGTTTTTTAGCCTCGCACACCTGAGGTGCTATGTCCTCTTTCCTGGGGCCTTGGGTCTTGAGGGAAGCCCTCCCTGGCTTACATAGTTTCACTTTCCATTCGGTGGGTCTTATCTATCACAATGTTAGAGGCACATCATAAGGACTTATTAAATTTTCGCTATATTGAAATAAATGTTCTGCTCTGCCAAGAATTTTGACACCAGAAAAATATATTATAATTCAGTGGAAAAAGTATACTTGAATCAGAAATTTTATTGAAATTTTTCTTCATCTAGTCTTTTTTCTTTTTTTTTGGTCTGACATTCTTCACCATAGAGTTTCCTTATTTATTTTTAACTACAAAATCATTTTCTAATCCACTATTATAATAGGAGGAGGGTGGGGGGATGGTTTAGCCTGGTGATGGGTATTGAGGAGGGCACATTCTGCATGGAGCACTGGGTGTTATGAACAAACAATGAATCATGGAACAGTACACCAAAACAAATTATGTAATATATGGTGATTAACATAACAATAAAAAATTAAAAAACACACACACACACACAAAAACAAAACAAAACAAAAAATAATAGTCCAGTTACACGACTTCCCAAGTGAGAGACTTACGATTTCTGGACATAGTACATACTGTGGGAATCCTTGTTCTGCCATAGTAAGAAAACAGGCAAGAGCCAAACCTGACTTAGCATTGGTTCTTCTGCAAATAAAAGGGATAGTAAGACTTATTTACAGGGTTCTGGTATTAGAATAAAGCCATAGAACTGTAACAAAAAGGAGGGAAACAATAAATGAGAGTTGTCTTCTTAAGAATGTAAATTATGTATTAATTTTATAGCTGTGTAGTCACATTGAAGAGTGTTAATTTTAGAAAATCCCATAGTGGGAAGTAGAAAGTCAAGAACAAGAGGGAAGCTCAGCTTCTTGCTCCTCTCATCATTTTCTGAAGTGTCTCCAAGTATGAGGTGTTGCGTATTAGGGCATATTCCAAAAGAAGCTGTGATTTCGAATTATAGAACATTCCCTTTTTTACAGAATGCCTAAAAAATCAGTATTTAGGCCATTTCGGGGGGCAGGTAAAGGGCTGTAAGTTCTGAACTTCTCAACTTCCTTAAGCATCTTAAATAATCATTCAAAGTATGCATCTGTGAAGCTGAAACAGTTTGAATATAAGCCAGGGCTGGATTTTGCCTTGGGCACAAGCTCTTGTGAGACACCAGATCTACAAATAGGGTTTCCAACAAGTTACACAATCAAAACAGGGAGGAAAGCTCTAACTCATTTATACTAGAGAAAGGCCAGTGATATTCAAAGGGCAACAACATATTCCTATTTGTAATAACCTTTCCATCTATTATTTATTTTCTTATTTACATTTTTAAGCATTTTTCATCTTGGTCTTATGCAGTCTTCATAATTCAATGCAAACATCCCTCCTATGAAATCTCTCTCTAATCTTTAAGGCAGAGAAGGTCATATACCAGTCACTTCTTACGTCATATTCCTTAAAGCACTAATCTTGCTATATTTACTCACTAGACCATGGGTCCTCTAAAGGCAGGAAGTATATCTTACTCAGCTTTGTTCTCCGGCGCAGTATACAACTGTTTCTAGTGCACAGTGACCCCAAATTAATCACTGTTGAACAACTAAGGGGATAAATAAATGTATAAACACAAAGGCATTTTGGCTCAAAGAACCTTTATCATTTTTGCTACTGACAACTTAGCTTTTAAATTATAAAAAATAATAAGTCACAAGATGATGATGTTTGTTTATATAAATGAAGGTAGAGATTAAAGATAACTGTTTAAAAGTCATCTGGAAAATAGCCACCTACGAAATTCTTTTTGAGATAAATTTAACTATAGACAAACTGTCCCTTAACTGGAATATGAATTGTGAACTTCCTCCTATGTAATAAACTTTTCTACTTAGATGGGGATGTTGTTGAGTAGAAACCCATCATTAATACTGAACACTGACAAAATCCATGTACAATATAAAAACAAAATAATGGTCCTTCCAAAAGTCAAAACATACATAAAAAAGTGTTTGCCAAAGAAAAAGAAATATAAACTTTACAACGAAGAGTTCAATAGTGAAGTCAGCATGAGCTTAAAGGATAGAATGTAATGAACAGTTGATAAAGGTTTGATAAAGATTCAAAGCTCATGTTGATTATGAAAATGAAGGCTTAGTATTTCCATTATTGAACATTTCTCTGCAGCTTTCTTCAGCAGATATTAAGCTTGTAAAGAGCAAATGCTTTCAGGAACCACGTCTTTAAGAGAAGCAATAATAGCATTTGGAAAATTTATTAAAATACAAAAGGATCAAAAGTCTTTAAAGAACTAATCTATGTAGTGATCTTGCATTCTCTTTGTACAACTAAATTGAGTCCAAAGTATTAAACTGAAACTGTGGAACTGTAATTACACAACTAACTAGCCACCTGCAGTTCAGATAGTGTCAAGTGAATTAGGTCAGATTGGAATGAAGTCAAATATTTAAATGAGGAATAAAACACTTCCTTGGCCCTGCAATTGGGCTGTTAGCATGCCTATGAACTAGCTGACACTTTGAATAGCAAAATCTTCAGGGTTTCACACATTTGCTCTTATGTTATCATTTAAATGTCTTTAAAAACATACATGATGAGAGTGCTTAATTTGAGAGAAAAACACTCAAGATATGAAAACCAAATGGATTAATCCTTTTTTCCCCTATAGATTCAAATAAGAATTAGAAATCAAGTTTTCTGAGTATTGCCCATATGATATAGTCATAACAACAATTACAAACTCTTGTATCATAGTCTCATTTCTAAAATACTTTCTCATATAGTGTTTCATTTGCTCTATAGGGCAACTCAGGAAACTTAGACTCTGCCAACCTGATTTTTCCAAGATTCTTTAGCTCATAAATGGTGGAAGCAGAACTTAAATTCAAATCTGTGGGCCCCTAAAGGACAATGCTACTAATTGCTTATTATATTATACATACATAAGTTCCAGTAAAATCCAGCAGTATTTTCTGGGAATTAGAATTACGAGCCATTGGATATTGTATGGGGAGTAAGAGATAAGAAATGACAAGAAATAAACATTTCAGATATTTTCTCCTTAGTACATATACCAGAAACTATAGGTTGAAAATTAAAAAAAAAAAGTTTAATATGGGAAATTCTTAAAGTAAGAGAGTAAAGAGGCCATTAACGAATCACAGTTTAGCAGTCAACACTTCTGGAAATTCAGAAATCACTGCCAGCAACGTTGCTTATTTTGACCTAATATCTTATAGACTTTACTCTCAGTATTCCGATTTATATTGACAGCCATAGTGAAAATGTCTAGTTTGCTAGTTCTTCTATGAATGTAAATTGTACCCTTTCAATAGGTGTCAGTTTCTGAGCAAAATATAGATCCCAGGTGGACTCTAGTAATGTAATTCAAATGAAGTTGTTTTTCTGTTTTGTTTGTTTGTTTGTTCCTTGTTTTGCTTTGTGCTGACAGCATGGACCCCTAGAGCACAGTAGTTTGTGACAATAGCTGAAAATAGATATTGTAAGAGATCTCATCAACTCCACTAGACTTCCGAGCCTGTTATGCAGAAGACCAAGCAAGAGATTATTACAGTTTAACTCTGATATGAAAGAGAAGTTTTATTTGGTGTCAAATAGGGTGTACAATGCCAGAAATGAGTTATCACAAGTGACTTGGGAAATTCCTGTATTCATGATTCAGGGTTGTAGCTCACTGCTCCTTGAAATGCAAAGGATTTTTTTTTTAGTCAATGAACAGAGCTCACCCACACTTGCAGAACCTTTTTTGTACTTTGTGGGAGTTCATGTTTTTAGAGAACATTCATCCAGTCTAGCTGCAGCTGAATTAGTCTCTATCCTGGGAAAAACAAATCTTAGAGTTGCTGTACCTCTAGGTTTCTTTTTTTAACTTAAAAAATTAATATTTAATATGCTGCAACATATTTAAGGTCAGTACAATATGTGTTTCGGACATATGAACCGATTTTACACAAAATGAGATTAAATAAGGTTTGAGAGAATCTCCACGAATGTGCGCTTGCAAAGGCTGAGCGAGAGGGCATTCGGTTCCACTTGTGTACATGATTGAACATAAATGAAAGAAAAAGCCCACTAGGAATACTAGAGCCCACCAGAGACCACAGTTATGTTTCTTGGTTATAAATATTTTAAGTTGTTGAAAAATAGCAATTTAACAAACACGAGCAGTGAATACTGTCTCAGATTGTCCGAAACTCAGAAAAGTACTTTGAATAATTAGCTAATGCAAAACACATTTATGCAAGACAATGCAAATGAAGTGTCTGGAGAAGGACTTGATCTTCTCTAGAAGATGTCAAATTCATTACAGAGAATATTATGCAACAACAACAACAAAAAATTAGTGTGAGGCTTTATGGGCTCAAGGCCAGGCAGATGAACCTGATAAAGTGATCTACATAATAAAAGGAAGAGTGCAGAGAAAAAGAAGAAATACGACCTATGGGTGCATGAGATATAAGAGGAAAAAAACTGACAATGTGACAAGTTTTAGGATATAAAAGTTGTTGAGTGAAGAAAGGGACTTCTGAGGTTTTAATAGGCGTATAGCACAAATTTATTTGTTTATAGCTATTAGGTTTTTTTATTTAAATAGTGGAACTTTTGGGTCTTTGATACATTAGTATTAAAAAAATCCATAGAAAACTTGGCTTTCATATTTTGATGTCCAGGAGGTTTGTGACTCAAGAAGTTAACCTAACGTTGACTCTCAGTTTCCTCATTTCTAAGGTAATATTTTAATATTGTTAGTGATGACAGTTATCTATACTTATCATTCTATCAATCTGTATCTCTGTCCATAACTAAACATAAATATAGACATAGGTATATATATACCCTGTGCCAGGTCAATAATAGACATTTCACATTTTAATTTTATTGTTATAATAACCCCATGAAGCAGAAACTATTATTATTTTAAACAATGAGAAAAAAGACCTGTTCCCCAACTTAACCCCAGTCACAAAGTGGAATCACAGATCTTAATCAGTTGACTCTGTTTTCTGAGAAAATTTCTTTTTATAAACTTCAGAGAAATATTGTAAAGTTACAAGAGGTGATAAAAATGGGGATTCCATGGAAGAAGCTCCCTAAGTCAAATTTAGAGCCAGGCTGCCTGGATATTTATTTTACCAACTGTGTGACTTCAGAAACATTATTTAATCTCCTCATCTGATTATTCACCTACTTCATCCACAACATGGGGCTAATGACAGTACATACATCACAGGCTTGTTTTGAGAACTAAATAAACTATTAAATGAATTATAAAACATTTAGGGCATTGCCAGGCATAAAGTAAGTACTAGACAGATGATTAGCAATTGTTCTTCCAAATGACTCTTATTCGTTTGTTTGTTTGTTTCTCTTTTCTAGTATGGTACTGAAAACGAAAAGCACATAAACATTTGCTGTTCCACACTGAGCATAGATAAAATTTGAACATTGTCCAAGTACTTTAGCTTTTATCTAAATGACCTATAGTTAAAAGAAACAATATCCTCTTGGAGCAAACTTTATTTAAAGAAAAAAGTAAACTATTTCTTCTACTTGCTAGTCTGACTAGTGTCTTTGTTGCTCTCACATGTCCCTTGTCTTGACAAGCACAGATTGCATGAAGACAAATTCCAGGGGTACCTAAAAGCATTTATCTTGCCCCCTCCCCCACCTATGACCACCCCATTCACCATCAAACAGGTCTTGAGCATCCTGATTTCATCACCTATTTCAAGGGTGCTGCCTCCACGTAAACCTGAGTAGTAGGTTTCCCTTCTTCTCCCTTCAGAGAAATTTGGGGGTTATATTATTTTCTCCTTATTCTGGTCAAATCATGAGCATTATTTTTGTTATTTTTTTCTGTTTTATTAGTCATCCTCAATGAGTTTCCAAGTTTGAATGCAACTAATGCTTCATTAGCCATCTTCAACGTGTTCTCAAATTTGTAATCCAACAAAATGTTTTCTATACGTCTTCTTGGGTATGTACTTCCTCAGAACTTAATGGCTTGCTCCTTAATATTCGATAATGCTCTTGATCTGTTGTGTTGGAATAGCATTCCAGATACGCAGAAACACACTGGTACTCTGACCTCATTTCCTTCTTCGGTCTCCTTAGTATTACTTTATGCCCTACCTCTCTGTCTGTTTCTCTTTCTTTTTGTTTGATCTTTATTTAGTCACTATGTGCTAGGAATTGTGCTGGGTATAAGGACTCAAGAAAACTTAAAAAAATATTTTTGGATCCTCTACCATCAACATATTTAAAAGCTAGTAAGGTGGGAGAAAAGATGAATACCACAAAACTAAGAGTAATTAAAAAAAATAACATGGTGAAATTTTGTTTAGACAATTTAATTTTGAACATGTGCAAATTTTTATTATAATCTGGGTACAGGGGAAAAAGACTTTTAACAAGTCAGTTTAGATTTATTTTTCTTTAGGAGATACTATCCGTAAAGTGGATGGTTAGATAACCATTGCTGTACTATCTAGAAAGGACAAACAAAGAACCTAGTTGAGATTTATTAAACAATGCCTTCAAGACTGGGTAAAGGTAATTAGGCCCCTCCCGAGATTAATAGTCCACTGAGGGAGTAGATAGCTGAGTTCTCAGTAGTAGTCTTATTCTCATTAAAATTTACTGGAAAATTAATTAAACCTTTTATCAGGAATGATATTTTTTCCCCAAAAAGGATTTGTAAATTACAATGTGAACAAAGTTTCTGTCCTAGTCCAGATTTGGGTCAATTTTTCTCTTTTCACGTGAGTTTGTGACAAGTAGAATTGAAGGTCTGAATAAGAGATTACTAATTGCCTATTATAAGGGAAGAGAGCAGGGTCAATAAATCATAGTCAAAAAAATTACTACTGAGATAAAAAAAATTATCAGCAGTGGAAAAGGAATATCTGCCATAATTGGAATCCTTGATAAACTGAAACAAATGAATGGGACCAGTAGTTTACTGCTTAAATCAATCTAAAAGCTTGGGCCTGACTGAGCCCTATGGAATGAGATGTTAAAAACTGAAAGAGGGTCCTATAGAAATCCAGCTTTGTCATATGAGGGGTACCGTAGGATTGAGCCCACTTAGACACAGATGCGCCATTCTTGTTTTAGGACTTGTTAAGGACTTGTACAGAAAATGAGAATCTCTATGAGTGTATACAAAGAAGAAATGTTAAAAATATGCATTATTTTTTAACTCTAAAGTGAGAAGTGTGTACATAAGAAATCCTTTTCCTTCCTTCCTGACTCCCTCTCTCCCTCTCCCTCTTTCTCTCCCTTCTTTTTTTTCTTTTTCTTTCTTCTTTCTTTCTTTCTTTTTCTTTCTTTCTATCTTTCTTTCTTTTTTTCTTTCTTTCTTTCTTTCTTTCTTTCTTTCTTTCTTTCTTTCTTTCTTTCTTTCTTTCTTTCTTTCTTTCTTTCTTTCTTTCTTCCTTCCTTCCTTCCTTCCTTCCTTCCTTCCTTCCTTCCTTCCTTCCTTCCTTCCTTCCTTTCTTCCTTCCTTCCTTACTTCCAGCTGTGGACCACTATGATGGAGTTTACTTCTTTAAAAATGAAAATTATACAGTTGAGTCAAGTAATGATATGAATAGAATAGCCCAGGGCGAAGATAGGGGATTTCCTAAAATATGGAGTTAAGTGTCACTTAATGGAAGGAGGAAAATTAGAAAATTAGGAGAGAATTGGGGTGGAGAGCTGTAATGGAAATGGAAAAGAAAAAATGTTGAAAGTAGACACTCCTAGATGTTCCCAGTTACAACTATATAGACCTTATGGACTTTATGTCCATCTTTGTAACTTCTTCATGTTTGTTATTTTTGTTATTATCTGTTTGGTTCTTGGTATTCATTAGCAGTAAAAGTTTTGGCAGACAGCATTAACTAGAGATAATAATATTTGAAAGTTAAAATATTACTGAATATTTGCCTTTCAGGCAATATCTAATTACATACTGACAACCACCTTATTAGGTACATACTATTACTATTTCTAGAAGAATTCCAGTGGGTAAGTAATTTGCTGACAGTTGCAGAGCATGGTTGTCAATGGAAGCAGAGGTCTTTTTCACTCCATGCCTCTGGGCAAACCTTGAATCCTGAGCTTGGATCTCACCTCTGAGATCCTAATTCCAATTAAACTATTTAGGCTCTCTGAGCTATATTTTCTTCCATGTAATGTGCCCAGTTTGAAGGCTCATTTATTCAAAGCATCTGAATCTGTCCAGGGCCTCAAGCAGCATTAGTTTCTTTTTTTCCTAAAAACCTTATCACTGGGATCAGCCAAGAAGAGAAGAGTTAGACAGCATTTCCCTTTGCTTTTGAAGGCAAGTTCAAGGGTGAAATTCCCAAGGGATGGAAAGTGTTTTTGATTCATTAGAAGGGATAGTCAGCTGATAAAAAGCATGGGCTTGAAAAGTGTCCCTGAGACAGAGCAGCAAACAGCGGAGAGGGGGGCGCTCTAACTGTGTGTAATCTCAAGACAGTCCTCTGTCTTCTTTGCTTTGTACTCCCTCTTGGAGCAATCTACAATGCCCCATAAGCTTGTTGAAAGGGCTATTGTGAGGATAGAGGTATAAACCAGTAGGAGGTAGTTATGCCTTTTATATTGTCTTCTGGCGTTCAGAGTAAAACACCATATAAAAAGCAGAATTATAACTCCAGAAGTGCTTCCATGGTGATAATATTAAAGAAAGGACAGAAAAGAAAAGCCCAGTGTACCACCAGGGAGGAAAAGTGAAGAGATCTAAATCAAGCCAGTCCTGTTAGCTTTCTCCCCTCTTTTCAGGGAGTATGTGGTAGGTGCTCATTAAATATTTATTAAATTGAATTGAAAATAATGTTGTAACTGCTATTGTTTTTTTGTTTGTTTTGTTTTGTTTTTCGGTGCTCTGTGTGAGATAATCAAATGGATGATCGGAAACACAAGAAAGCTCTTTTGCATATAATAAATTGATACATAAATGGGAGTGGTTATTAATAAATAAATTAAACCATCATTTTTTAGACTACTAAGCATACATTAAGTATTGAAGATACAAAGATTAATAAAGTCTTAATCCTAAAATAAAGCAATTGTATAAAAAAGGAAGTGTCAAAAAATTGTCTTGGAAATGGGAAATTATCAAAAAGAAATTGACTTGGAAATAACAAATGAGGTTCCTGTGGGGGTCCTTTCAGTGAAGCACTGGGTTGTTTACTGGATCCTCTGGGGATTGTCTGATTATATAAGGCTGAGCACCTTTGACTGTCTTTTATAATGTTTTTTCAAGATTTTATGTATTCATTTGAGAGAGAGAGCGTGTGAGCTGGGGGAGGGGCGGGGGTGCAGAAGAGGCAGAGGAAGAGGAAGAAGAGCAGACTTCCCGCTGAGCTAGCTAGATTCTAAGACCTGGAGATCATGACCTGAGCCAAAGGCAGATGCTTAACCATCTGAGCCACCCAGGCGCCCCTAATTGTCTTTTATATTGACTAGGTTATTTTTACAATTTTATCAGAACAGAAGTTATGTTTTAGGAAACTGATAACAATGTAAATGTTGCTTGTGCTTAGAAATGCAAATAAATTTTGTCCAGTAGAGAATAAAAATCATTATGACATTTTCATCTGAATGAATTTTAACACTTTTTTTTTTGTTTCCTCACTAATTGGTGAGCTAAACAAAATCTTTGATAAGTATTCATTTTATGTTTGATGAAAGCCATGATTTCACCATGTTGAAAATTATACTTTCATAGCATTTAAAGACTGAGTGTCTCTTAAGTGTCTGCATTAAGCTCCGCATTGTCATTTATGCTAACTTACTAAATACTCAAAACAACTCTACAGGGTGAAAGACTTCCTTGTGGAGTCCTTGCAAATTGATGTTAAAGAAAAAAGTCTTGGGCGCCTGGGTGGCTCAGTTGGTTGAGCGACTGCCTTCGGCTCAGGTCATGATCCTGGAGTCCCAGGATCGAGTCCCGCATCGGGCTCCCTGCTCAGCGGGGAGTCTGCTTCTCCCTCTGACCCTCTTCCCTCTCGTGCTCTCTGTCTCTCATTCTCTCTCTCTCAAATAAATAAATAAAAAATCTTAAAAAAAAAAAGAAAAAAGTCTTCAGTGACCCTTGTTAAAGAGCAGTAAGGCAGACTTTATCCAGGATCATCACAATAAATGTAGGGACCCTTGTGATGAATTTATAACCAAGGAACAGAGTGGGAGTAAGTGAACGGAAAATTACTAAAAAGAAACATCAGAGATAACAGGGGGCTTCTAGCTAAACTGACCTAATAGGATTCTTGCTGGAAGGAGGCCAGTGTAAGCAGATTATCACCTAGGAGGTGGTGGAGAACCAGTTACCCAGTAATCAGATATTATGACTCATCAGATATTGAAGATGGCTGAACTGGACTTAGCAGGATTTTTGCTAACATTGGACAATGCAGAAATGAACATGGAAAAACCCAAAAGTCAGGGCCTATTTGAGAAACGAGTCCAGAAAATCCTGCCTAGAGTTTGGTCAAAAAGAGAAGATCTGTCACTGATAAGAGCTCTGAGGTTTCAGGAGGAAAAGGTAAGTTAACAAATATCCGTGAAATGTAATAATAGGTTTTCTACAAAGTTCTAAGGACAGCCCAAGTAGTAAGTACCTGTTAGGGGTTCACTGGAATGTTTGGCTTATCAAGCTTATGAAATGCTTGAATATCTGTATTTTAATATTAGTTTACAATGTGTAATTATAATCTACATTAAAATATATTTATCATATTATATCTGAAAGTGAGAGATAAATTCATCTTTTTATAAACTGGTACTATATCTTTTGGGAAATTAACAGTGAAGAAACTTTGTAACATGCTATTGCATTGAATTTGTTCTGAACCTCATTATTGTAATATTTGAAATTTTTTAACTGCTTATCTCTATGAGAAAAAATTACATTTTATAAAATATGCTTATTTTTTATTTCAACAACCAATTAATAATAAAGCAAAACAACAGCAAAGAAGCACTTACTTATTTGTTTTCAAAAGCAGCAAGACTAATAAAACAAAATAAAGGATTAGGAAAACCTAAAAATGGAGTATCTTAGAATTTTGACACATCTGTGCAAAAATAAATGAATAAATAAAGGATCTCTTTCTTTCCTGTATAGGAGGTAATCACAAACCATTATCTTACCTGATTTTATACTTTATCCTGACTCTCTTACCTGATTGTCAGATTCTCTTCACATCATGGTCACAGCTGGAAGCAAACAACTTTTTTACCCACCATTTAAAAATGGACACCGAGCTACTGCAGGAAGAGTAAATACAATAGACAATAAACTGTAGGAGCTTGTATCCACATCCCATTCTTGAGAACTAGGATTAGTAGAAAGTAGGAACAAAAATGCCTACATACTCGCAGATTTGGTGTTCCTTCATGAGTTAGCAAAGATTAATAATCACTTATTTTTTCTATTATGGGTGGCTCTTAGATTCTCCATTCTTATGACATTTACTATGGGACAGAACATGAATTTTAAAGTCAAATGGACCTAGGATTGACTTCTGTCTGGCTCTGTTTTTGACTAGCTGTAGGGCAAGTTTTCGAACCTACTAGAGCCTCTTTCCTTAACTGCAAAATTAGTATAATATGTCCTTCATGAGGATATTGTGAAAGTCAGATTAGAAAATTATTAGAAAGTTGTATTAGAAAGTTAGATATGTTACATTTCACAGATAGTTGAGTTTTAATAATGATAACCATTATAGACACAATATAAAAATCAGGAACCATCTCTGTCAGAAAGAATTTCACTGAATTTTGGTGATCAAATACTCTTTTTGGTATGGTGTTTGGACCTCAGTAATTTCAGCATCTAGCAAGGGAGAAAAAAAATATAAGTGAAACATAGGGTTTGAAGTTGATAAGGAAAGAGAATATCAAAGACAAAGCCAAACATAAAACCAAACTTGAACCAACAAGAAAGTACATTCTAAAAAGTTGGAATTTTATCTAATGGAATATAGGGAGCCAGTGAAGGGTTTTAAACTAGGGAAAGTTCATATTTATTCTTTAAAATATCAATCTGGTGGTGCAGTCAGTTGAGCAGCTGACTTTTGGTTTTGGCTCAGGTCATAATCTCAGGGTCTTGGGATCCAGCTGCACTTCAGGCTCCGTGCTCAATGCAAAGTCTGCTTAAGACTCTCTCCCCCTCTCCATCTGCCCCTCACCTGCTCTCTCTCTCTCAACTCCATCTGCCCCTCACCTGCTCTCTCTCTCTCTCAACTAAATAAATCAATCTTAAAAAAAAATATATCAATCTGTGCACAGAGTGGGGAATAGAATCAGTAACTTTACTTCCTGGTAAAATGACCACCTGTTCCAGAGGCCCAACTAAAAGTAAGAAGGATAAGGGTAATATTAAGAATGTTAAGTTGGGGAAATAAATATTTGGGGAACTTCTTAAATTGCACCCATTCCTGACTATTTCTTTAAGCATGAGGCTATAGCACAGCTGCCAATTGCTGAGTACTACACAGATTCGGTCACGCTGTGCCTGCCAGCCCTCACCACACTTCCAAAGGTAGAATTTCGAATGATGATGTCAGTTGCCATGCTTGTCCATTAGCCCTTAGGGAGAGGGTTTACCTTGTCACATTTGCTACCGCCAGAGGGCTACCTCCATCCCCAGACACACTCTATTGGGACCTTCAGTTGGTGCCTTCATTGACAGCTTGATCAGCGATGGCAAACCAGGTAGGAAAAGATCATTGGGAACATTCCATTTCCCTTTCAGGAATCTGAAATAGAAATATGAGTGAGTTTGTCATTTACCAGTAGGCAGATATGTTAGGAGACAAAAAAAAAAGGCCGATAAGCTAAATGCAATTAAGTCTTATACAGAAGCAGAGCCCTCACATTCAGGCCCGACACCTTGGTTCTGCCATGTGTCAGGTTCTCACTAGAGCTCAGCTGTGTGCCAGTTCTTGTGGAGACCAAAGAGGCGTTGTTCACATTTCCATAAGTACATGTGCATATACATCCTTCAAATAAAACTTCTATTAAATAAGGCAATTGGTAAGCTTTCAAACCCAGGCTTATCTAACCTCAAAGCTTTTCCTCTTTTTCTTATATCATGTTTCTTCTATCTGTAGATGAGATCCATGGTTCTTTATCATCTCGTCAGCTTTATTATTTGTTGGTTTGATTTTCAGGATAGTTGAACTCTTGAACAATCACACTGTAAATGGTTTATCTGCTTTGTCCTCATATTGAGTAAAGAAACTGAACAGTATGGTAACTAGGTAGATTGGATTAGCCTGCCAGAAACTCACATGGGCAATTAGTCAGATTCAGTTATTGTAATTTCTAGATACATATGAAATTGTGCTCATGAGCTCAACTTCTATCGAAGGATTCTTACAAAAGTCAGAGGTATTTTAAATTGCTCAGTACCCATGAAAATAAAACTTCTTCATATGAAAAGCTAAAGCAATTATGAAATTAAGGAGGTCAGCGTGACCATGTGCTTGGCCAGAACGGTATTATAGCTGTTTATTCCCTCGCCTTAGCCTTTCAGCATTTCTGTTTTGTGAGAGTACTCCAAGAACAGCGTTTTTGTCCTTAATGTAGCCATCCCTTAGAAATCAGCTCCACAGGGCATGGAATCAAAAAGAAATTTCTCTGCAGTACAGTCGGACAAATTGTTTCAGGCAAAATTGAATGCTAAAAAGAACATCAGTCCTTCCATCAAATAGTGTGGAGATGGTGAGACATATTCAAAATACTGAAGGAATGGGGCGCCTGGGTGACGCAGTCGTTAGGCATCTGCCTTTGGCTCAGGTCATGATCCCAGAGTCCTGGGATTGAGCCCCGCATCGGGCTCCCCACTCCGCGGGAAGCCTGCTTCTCCTTCTCCCACTCCCCCTGCTTGTGTTCCCTCTCTCGTTGTGTCTTTCTCTGTCAAATAAATAAATAAAATCTTTAAAAAAATTACTGAAGGAACTATTTTACACTGATAATTTTTACCGGTAATTAATATTTGAATGGGTGCTATTTTTACAGGTGTATCTCACTGCCCTGCAGTAGAATTCCAGGGTAGGAAGACACAGGCCAAAAAGAAAGAATGTAACACTGATTGTTAATATTGTTTGTGTCCCCTTTGCACTAGGTAGATGAATACCAGCTCTCAATTTTTCCCCTCCTGTTCTGCTAAACAATGACCCCTATAACCTGAAAGAAAATTAGTAGTGTGCAGGAAAAACATTTTTTAATGATCTTGAAAAAAAGGTTAATTACCTTAACAACTAGAAACTGTTCATTTCTTTCCAAAACCCCTTTTAAATTCCCTTTGCTGCTGTACGTTATTTGTCAGATATTTACATCTCAAATGATTTTCTTTTTCTCTCTAAAAGAACTGGCCCTTTCTTGGTTCAGACTTTGGCTGAGCTTTCATTTATTTTACTGTACAAAATAAGAGCCATGATATTTGCAAAGTATGTTGATTTCATATTCTTCTCATATTCACCTTAAATATGAAGATACATTTAAAGCTGTCCACAAAACCGCATTCTCTCTCTTGTTTCACTTGATAGATAAGATATTCAATTGATATAAGCAATGTATTAATTCTTAAGAAGCAGCTTATTTTGTTTCTCTATGCAGTTGTTTGTTGATCCCTAATGTGCTTTTAAAAAATCTTGATTGTGGGGTGCCTGGGTGGCTCAGTTTTTAAGCGTCTGCCTTCGGTTCAGGTTATGATGCTAGGGTCCTGGGATCGAGCCCCGCATTGGGCTCCCCTGCTCAGCAGGAAGCCTGCTTCTTCCTCTCCCACTCCCCCTGCTTGTGTTCCTGCTCTCGCTATCTCTCTCTGTCAAATAAATAAATAAAATCTTTAAAAAAAAATCTTGATTGTAAGGATTTTTTTTTAAATATATTATAGGAGTCCTTAGTAGTATTTTAAAGACAATGAAACTTTCAAGCTACATGTGTGTACCAGAGAAATGTACTCCAGGCACTTTACCAGTGAAGTACTTTGAACATCAGGTCCCTGTTTCCACAGTGCAAATCAAGCTTTCTAGCTATTAGCTGCCAAAAAGGGAACATGACTTTTGGCTTAGAATTCATTTTAACTCTATTTTCCCCTTCATTCTAAATTTCTGTTTCTTTTTGTCTCAAGGGCATTTTCTGCACAAATTCCTCTAACTAAACGTGCATATGTTTCACCAGCTCAGGTTTGTAGACAAAGACTATTTCCACATCATATCAAAATGCGTGGTTTAAAGAGTGAGACTCTGTGGATTGTATAACTCTGTGTTCTAAGTAACTCCCACCATCAAACATTCTCCAGATTGTAAACATCTAGACGGTTGGCATCATGAGGGCAAAACCTCTGGAAAATTGGCTGCAACTTTCAGTTTTAGAATCATTCCACCATCAACCAGTTACTCAATCATTCAGCCTCATCAGTAATCTTAAATACACATTGAGCTCAAATCAGGTTATAACACTGTATTAGGCATTAAGATATATGTTGCTATGAGAATGAGTTTTGTTTTCTGGGAGCTTATAGTTGATTTGGGGATGCCAGATGTACTGATGAAAGCATAAAGATATATCTGATAACATACACAGAGCAAAAAATGCATTCTATGTGAGTTCAGAAGGAGAGTTTGGAGAGATGATTCTCTGTGAGTCTGTTGTATTTCTGTGTGAGCAGAAGCACTGATTCTTTTGTTCCAGATTATCATTTTATGGACGTTATACATCAAGCAGCCTAGAAAGCTGAAATAGTGTATCCCTCACAACAAAGAACAGGTTAGTATGCTGCCCAATATGATAATTGATATTATAATGCTCCCCTCCCGGTTCAGTTAGGCAGATTTGCTTATAATCATTACAGAAGGTTGTGGGTTCCTTAGCTCAGGGTCCCTCAACTTTGAAGCAAACCTACTGCATGCTAGTCTCCTCCTGGACAACTTCCTGTCATCCTGTAGGATTTGAGCAACAAGGGACCTGACAAGAGCATTCCTGGTCATGACTAACTTTTAATTATCAGGACATTCAAATTTTATGAAGCCCCATATAACCAATGAGGAGGAAGACATTATGGGTCTAGGTGTGATTAGCTAATTGATCCTATGAGGTTGAACTTAACAGGGCACACATATGTAAAAGAAAGGGGAATTTAAAAATTGGAGAAACTTCAAAAATATGCTTAATTTTTTTATTTCACTTGGGTTCTATGAGTAAAACCCATGATGACTAATCCTTTTTTTTTTTTTTGCTTAAAACTTTGTACAAGTAGTAATTTTTCATTGGAAATCTTACTGTAAATTAGATTATTTTTTCCATGCATTTATCCCCCCATTAGATTCTTGGCTAGCAGTGTCAGATATCATCTTGTTTCGGCACAGAAATGTGTGTAGCACAGCTTTGAAATTATGGCAACCAGTACTGAAGAGAGATGCCTATTAAGAGATTTAATCATGGGAATGCTTATGTTCAATAAAAGTTATCAAAAAGCATTATCATAATGAGGAACTTCAGTGCTCCTCAAGTACAGCACCTTATGAATTATGCGGAGCTATTTTTGAACTACAATGCAACACTAAATTAGGTTCTTCTTTCACAAAAAAAAAATTAAAGCATAATCAGTTACAATTCTCTACTCTTTTCTAATTTCTACAATGCTACCTTGATTTTGTAAACTTACAGAAATCATGTCATTTTTAGACTCCTTTTTCCGGGTTTAATGTCACCTTACATCAGTTTCGCTTTTTTCCCAGCTCTGGCTTATAAAACCAACTGGCACCGGTGATGATCCTTCACTGTGGTACCCAGTAAATACTGTTGCCATTTCTCTCAATCCAGACTAGTCTTGCAAACATGCTGCCTCCATTTAGTGAAAATAAAACGGGTGGAACAGAAAAAGGAGATCATGCGTATCTTAAAATAACAGCAGCCATATGACAGTTTCAGGCTTGTGTTTGGAGAATTTGCATATATCCCATTAAGTCTGCCAGAGCTCCACTTTTCAATTTTGATGTGGCCAGTCAATCTGCAGAGGTCAATAATACCTTTTTTAAAATGCAAGTTTTCTTATAATTGTACCTCCATGACTGACAACTGGCCCTGCCAAAAAGACAAGAAAGACAAGTGTTTGTTGTAGGAAAACATCAATATATGGCATTTCATAGACAGGACTACTCGGGAAAGACTCAGCTATTTTGGACCATTAGCATCAAGTCAAGGTTTCAAATGATAAATTCAATTAGAGTGCAGTTGACTAAGTGATCTAAAATAGCGTGCATTAGGAGCAATGTACGAGCATGGAGTTCATTAAATGGCAGTATCAAAGCGATCACCTTTTAGTAACACAATCAATTTGCTGGTCTTTGAATAGTAGTGGTGGTCAGACTAAATTAAATTTAATGTACATTGACCGAGTGATTACAGTATCTAGATTATAGTATCTCAGAATAAAGGAAGCTGCCTTTCAAGTATTCCTGCTGCAAATAGATCTAAAATGGGCTAAGTAAGGTGAGGAAACTTACCTTTTGTTTGCTTCCAAGTTTTACAATAGTTCTTTTCCTGAAGTCTGCAAAAAATGTCAGACTAATCAGAATCCTGTGAACTCCATGAATAGTACAGGCTTGAGTGCTGCATTGGCAAATTGGTATTCCATTTACATTCCCATCAAAGCCTTTAAGGTTTATACTGCTGAATTCCTACTGACAGGTGCTATGCAAGCAGCACTATTAAGATATGCTAGAAATAGTCATTGTAGCTTAATAAGGAAACCATGAAGATTCAAAGATAGGACAAGCAAAGTCAGTTTAAATTTATTATAAGAACATCAGAATTCTTCATTTTTCAACTCTTTCTTTAATGTACAATATACAAATAAAACAATAATGGTAAATATCGTTTCTGAATGGTGGCCACACATGTCTTATTCAGATCTATTTTTAAATAATGTATATGTGTATTTATATATATATATATATATATATTTTTTTTTTTCCTCCAAAGAGCTGTTGCCTATTAGCAAAAGATTTGTCAATATCCATCACATCTATGTCCTGTATTTCATACTTGCACTCTGGGTATCTGGCTCTTTGATGACCTGGAGTTGGGGGAAAAATTTAGAGAACCGTGTGAAAATCTGTTGGATATGTTTATGTTCCATGCTATCTTTAGAGTAAATCAGCTTCCTGTACTTTGCCAGCAATTGGTACAATTCAGAGTCAGAACAGATTAGATACCAGAAATTCTAAACAATAATAAATAAAAATAGTTACCACCCCATAAAATACCTCCTTGAAATTGAGAATATTTTTAAAAAGCTCCCGTGTTTTATGTACATTCTCTAAGGCTCCCTTTAAACTTCAGTTTGTGCCGGAATTGACTGCTATTCTGTTAGGCTGGGCTAGGGGTGCCATAACCTAACAGCTGAATAAAATCTGGCGACTAGAACTGAAAAGATGTTTTATTAGCCTCTTGGCGGAAGAGGTAAGATGTGTGCATACATAGGTTTCTGTCCACTTTCATAAGGTCCCCCAAAGAAGAAAATTTAGCAAGAATAATTGAAATTCTTGATTTTTACGTGAAATATGTCGATGCTTCAAATCATTTTAAATTTTAAATCATGTGAATTTCATATCTTAGGAAAACTATTGAGGTTATTTTTCCTTCAATCAATCTTTATATTTTTCTCCAAATTTTTAAGACCACAAGTTCTGAAGAATAATTGAAGTTCTGGGCAAGTGCGTATGCCAATTAAGAATTTTCTTATCCGATTTTCTTATTATTTAAGACAATTTCATTTTAAGTCAACCTAGGAACGTTGCATTTTAGAGAGAGCAGAAGTCAGTTCCATTATTTACTTTTCTGATTTTCTCACATCTTAGGAAATTAAAATATTTTTGGTAAAGATCAAGGTTTTGTTAAGTTAGAAAACACTGTAATTAATATTGAATCACTATCATTGTTCTTTATCTCTCCGGAAGTATTGATATCATTTAGATAATTTTGATATTTTGATTGCAATACCTATTTAAATGGCACTTTCCCTAGTCTGGTAGCTAAAAAAAGAAATGGTTAAGAGAAGTCTGTATAGAAAAATCTCTTTATATATAATGTATTGTAAGACTCAGATTTAGAGTTCATTGAGAAAGTTGGGTCAGGATGCTTTCTTTTTTGGGGTATATTTGAAATTTCTTGTTAGACTATTTTTAAGGGAATTTTAAGAAATGCAACCATCCACTTGTTTGAATCTTCATCCTCTAACTTTTAAAGACAATCTCCTGAATCAAAAGATTGGTGAAGAATAAAGGATTTTTTTTTTAGATTTTTATTTATTTATTTGAGAGAGAGAGAATGAGAGATAGAGAGCACGAGATGGAAGAGGGTCAGAGGGAGAAGCAGACTCCCCGCTGAGCAGGAAGCCCAATGCGGGACTCGATCCCGGGACTCCAGGATCATGACCCGAGCCGAAGGCAGTCGCTTAACCAACTGAGCCACCCAGGCGCCCCAAGAATAAAGGATTTTTGAATTTGGTTGAATTAATATTAGAAAAACATGTTAAACTACAATGCCCAGGACTATGACAGACCTGATTAATATATGAATATGGAGTGAGCGAAAGGGAGTTCTTATCCATGGGACGCTCACTCTAATCTTTCCCTCATAGCGAAGATGGAATATGAACCCCAAATAGGTTTAATTTCATAAGCCTAGAGAAAAGCATCCTTCCAGTTACTTTATTTGGTTTATAAATAAGTTAAATATCCTACACCTATTTCATATTTAGGAAAGACGTGGATTGACTCATGCCTGCGAAGTATATTTAGTACTTCTGAGAGGACTGCTGTTTTGTACATAATCAGTTCTTTTCACTTACGGGATTGCTTCCTCCAGGCCCAGGATTTGGTGGCGGGTGGGGAGTAGTTTTTTAGTTAATTATTTTAACAAATAGTTACTGAGAACTTATGCCTGCCACAGGGTATCAGCTGTGAATACCGGCTGGTCTCCACATTATAGTTGAGCCCACATTTTATTTATTTATTTATTTATTTATTTATTTATTTATTATTTAAAGATTTTATTTATTTGAGAGATAGAATGAGAGAGAGAGAAAGCATGAGAGGGGGGAGGGTCAGAGGGAGAAGCAGACTCCCTGCTGATCAGGGAGCCTGATGTGGGACTCGATCCTGGGACTCCAGGATCATGACCTGAGCCGAAGGCAGTCGCCTAACCAACTGAGCCACCCAGGCACCCAAGCCCACATTTTAGAAATGAAGAATTATAGAGAAAATTTGCAATGTATTTTAGTAAGTAAAACAGGCTAAGTAGTTAATCTTAAGGTATTTCAAAGAAGAATTACCTAACCTATGTTCCTTAACATGAAGGCCATACCATAAGAAAAAGAGATTAAAAAATCTAGTTAAGGTGGAGCCACCTGAAGTTAACATTCAATTCCCGACTTAGCTCACAAGTCCCACTAGGTTATAGGTTCCTCAGGAACTCTTAGTGCTAAATAGATGTGTGTTGACAGACCAACTACAGGTAGGGGCCTTTACCTAAACATTTTCTTTTTTTTGCACTGCTCATGACTCTCAAAACCGTTGGCATAAAGGGGCTCAATAAACATTTTCAACTAATTCTTTGTAACTGAAATAGTAATCTGAAATGCTATTTTTCTGTCATACAATCAAAACAGCATTTGAAAGAAGATCTCAAATATATAAAATCCTTTGATGTTCAAGTCGCATTAAAACTTGCTTTTCCTGATCACAGAGGCCCTTTTTAAGATGTCTCGCTATTTGCGGATGGTGTTTGTGAATAGGTGTGTGTATTTATTGAACTGTGTGCGGGAAAATGATTTAGGAGATCAGCAAGAGCGCCTTGTCTCCTATTCTGTTTTGCAGCTATTCAACCCTTGCCAGGCAGAATGTGATGGATGACTTTAGGAATTGAACTCTGACCCTCGGTGGGAGGGCATGCTCCTTGTCAGAAGTATCTCCAGGGATTCCCATTATCCTTTAACTTAAAAGACTCTTGAAATTACTTATAATTTTTACCTTAGGTAATGAAAACTTCCTTTTCAGCTTATAAGAAGTTAATAGTAAAATGATGTGTATTTCAAATAGCCACTCATGGCGTAAAATGACTAAATGATTTAGATAATACTAATGTTATGGCAAGAAAATACTAATTGCCACCCAATTATTATCAAAATAATTGACTGAATTCACTTAATGGATACAATTTATTTGTAGCACTGAACAAGTCTTGGAGAAGAAAAACAAATTGTGAGAAAAAAAAATTGTTGTTGTTATTTTTCATACTAAATTGTTTTTAAAAGCACATGCAAATACTATGTGTAATGCATAAACCCCTTGAAAAAAATTAAACACATAAACAAATATAACCTCAGTCAGCATTAGCATGCAATTTACTGATTCCTCAAAAATAACTGGATGTTTGATTATTTCAGTCCTATGTCAAGCCTGCCATTTGCTGAATTTTATTATATTAGAATGAAGTAAGCCTGGATAATGAAATCTAAAACCCCAGGTACACCTTACAGCCCCCCAAAGATTCATCTATGATAGTTGCCAGAGCATCAGTTATGCCTAATTCAAGTAGACATGTTTAATCAATAAGAAAATTAGTAAAGTTCAGAGAAAACTATGTTAAAACATATTGTGAAACAATGCATATGCTGAATCTACCTCAGGCCAGGTTATTCTTTTCCAAAGATGTGTGGATTAGCTAACACTAAAGTTATCATCTTTATGTAAAACCATGATATGACATGATGAAACTGAAGAGCAAAATCAGCATTGTTTCTTATTTCGTAGACTCTCAGATATTAGAATGTTTTTAACACCATGTCTGGGTGACCTTATTATGACGGATTTATTTGCCTTATAAATTGCTTTTAAATATAAATATAAGCCACTTGGGAAGAGATTTATTCTTTTCAAAATCAAAAACTCTACCTATAAGAAAAGCTTGCAGTTGAAATGAAAGCTATATTTAAATATTCAACATTCAACAAAAGACAGGACTGAGTTAAGTTTCTCTGTAATGAGAAAACATGGGATTCTACCAAAAAAAAAAAATTATTCATGAAGAATGGGAAGGTTAAGAGAGGAGAAATGTGTAAATCTTACAAATTAAACTCAGGAACACAATTCAAAAAGGGATTGGAGCAAGAGGGTACCTGTTTCCATATATATTGCATTAAGTGCATATCATAATTTAAACATGCTTTCAGTGGTTTCGCCTCAGTATCTCATTTCCAAATAATGGCCAAAAAGAAAGATACCATTTTATCATCCTAATGTTTGTTGGTACTTCTTTGTAAATTTACCTGTCAGCCCTTTCACCCAACATTCTCTCTTTCACCCATTCCTCTTAGCAGGTAGTCTTAGCTTCCTCTAGTGTTTTTGATGCTAATGAAATGTTATTGAATATACAATAGTACTGTGTCACTAGCATCTTACAGACAGCATTGCTGGGAGCACAATTCTAAGTGGAGCCACTCTGGGTCCATCAGAAAGTCTGAGAACGGTGTTCCTTGGAGGCGTGAATTCAGAGTGTTCATGATCCCATGGGGTAGCTCTGATGAATCCAGTAGATGACAATGCTTGGCTCCTAACGGTTGCTAGATGAAGACTGACTTAATGAGTGTGACGGCTCAAAAGGAACCCCGTTTTTCCGTATCTTGAGTCCCTCCTCTAGACTGTAACCTTACAGTAACATCTTCCTACCACTTTATGTTTGGTTCAGTTTCATAGTATTAATAAAATCATACCAGCTTCTAGGTGAGAGGTCTTCTTCCAGGAGCTAATGTGGTTGGCAGATAACTCTTGTATTCTCTCACACTCAGTAGTTTACCCCTCACGATTACCTAGTTCGATCCTGCCAATTCTACTCGGAAAATGGTGAGATAGTAAAATTGGAGGCAGGGAAAACTGCGAGTGAGGTAGAGGAGAAAAGATTTTCTGTTTTTTCCTTTCATTTTTGTTCTTCTACCCCTTCCTCAAAATAGGAAATACACTCCAGATGTGGAGATCCTCTGAAATAACCATGTCATAGTTTTGTCCTTTTTATTAAAAAAAAAAAAAAAGACAAACCATGGTTATGTTCTATTTACTTTTCAGTAGGTACACAGAGAAAATGTATATCCTTTTCCAGAAGTAGGTTACATTTAAAATGGATAAAACATAACATCAACACGTTTTCTTGTTCAAAGCTTCTCTTTTTGCCCAAAATCACAGGTTGGTCGGTCGCTTGTTTTTTTTTTTTCTCAGAAGATACTGAGTAATCTTCCTTCAGTGTCCTGAAAGAAGAAGTTATAAGTCAATGTTAAAAATTAAATCTATCTCAAACGAGGGAAGAGAACTAAGTTTGTCTATCCACAATTTCTAGTCAAAGACGAATAGTGTAACGGTCAAAAAAATCTTCCCCCTTGTAAAAGTTGAGAGAATAAGGGCTCAATCTCTGGCTGTGGGCAGAGAAGAAGCTTCATAGGTTCACTGACTACGCAGTCACACAGCTCTGAGTTTGGTTTAATGCTCTCCTGTAAACATTTTGAAATTCTTAATAATTTATGAACAAGTAAACTTGCATTTTTATTTTGTACTGGGCCCTACTAATTATGTAGCCAGCTGGCTGTGGGTTGTGATAGAAACTCATTTGCATCAGCTTGGGTTCTTTTTTTTTTTTAAAGATTTTATTTATTTGAGACACAGAGATACAGAGAGAGGGAACACAAGCAGGGAGAGTGGGAGAGGGAGAAGCAGGCTTCCCACTGAGCAGGGAGCCTGACGCGGGGCTCGATCCCAGGACCCTGGGGTCATGACCTGAGCCGAAAGCAGACACTTAACGACTGAGCCATCCAGGTGCCCATGGGACATCAGCTTGGGTTCTTAAATGCTTAGGAACCAAGATAATTCTAGCATCCACAAAGGACTAGAGTGGAAATGGTGTCTTTAATAACCGAATATTAATGCTATTGTTTAGAATGGGAATAAAAACACAAGAATGAGTTCTGCCCATTCTCTGTCTCTTCTTTCCTGAATCACATTCTCATTGAAATTAAAATCATCAAAATGAAGTCCAGCTTTTCATTTTAGCCCATTCGAACACAACCTTTTCCTTGCTGGTCAGCTTTTCTCTTGGAGTGTTTTCTTGTGCTTTCTCTGAAAATAAGTAAAATTTCGCAAGGGGAATCCACCTGATCCCTTTCAGCCTTGCCACCGTGAATGGAAACTCTTTAGGAGCTTGGGCTGTAGAAGCAGAATGCTTTGGTTTCAACTTCCTTTGGAAATATTTTTTTTAAACATGTGACCTTGGGTAAGTTTCTCACATAATCTCTCCCTGAGCTTTCTCATTAATAAAATAGAAATAACAGGAGGCTATGGGATAGATCTCAATTCTTGGTTTGAGGATTTAATGAGATAATACATGAGGACACTTCACAAGTTCGAGGCACATATTTAGTTATCAATACATTTAACAAGTTTTGTTCCACCATTAAGTTCAGCTTCAGTGTGAATCATTTATGTATGAGGTGTCACAATGATAATTATTCTACTAATCAGCATTTTAATTTCTCTTTTACGGCTAGCATTATATGTGTTATACTCTATTTCCTTTTTTCTCCTCTATTTGAAGTGTTTTAAATAAATGACATTTTGTAATTATTTTATATAGACAAATCTTTTCCTAGTAGTTTCCTTTTTTTCACGGTTCTGCTTTTTCTTTGGCTTTTTCAAATAAAACATGTAAAATGAAGTTAAAAAAAAAGTGTGCTTAATATTTTTGATATTCATAGCTTGAACACTAAATAGAGTACCAGCTTCCATATATAAATCAATCTACTAGTTACTTCTATGAATCTAAAAATACCATTTCATGAATTTTACTTTAGATCACAAAGAACTGATAATATTTTCCTTGCAAAATGAGATTTACATCCACTTTTCAGAGCAAATGAATATGGAAAATAGGGCAGGAGAGTATGGTTGGCAGAGATTCATGGAAAGAAGCTATCCATTTTTTCTCAGGGCCCCAAAAGGGGAAATGTTAACAAGAAGCTATAAGGTAACAGAGAAATCCTAATGAAGTTCATTTCCCACCAGTCAAAGAGATGAACATTTTAGGAGGCACAGTAATCGATCAGTAGGCTTATTAAATATTAACACATCTTTCTCACTTTCTTCATCAGAGTTTTTGCAAAGTAACTAAGAATGTGACTGTCTCAAAGACTTGAGTTCTTTCAAGGAGCAGGACAGGCATCAGCTGTCCCTAGTTGATATTTTAGTGTAATATATGATGCTTCATTTCAGAAATACCAGCAATCTCCCTGGCATAGTGCTCTAAAGAGTATCTTCCCCACCCCAGGCCTCCTGCACTCTAGCACACGCACACCCACACCCCCCACCAACACACTCCTTCATCAAAGCATTAGTCACTGTGAAGAACAAGCACTTGCTACAGGAGATGTATATTGTTGACTGGGATCCTCCCAAGGTGGGGTTTGTGATAGTTGCTTTCAAGCTTCTTCTTGGACACCTGGCAATACCACTCTTCTGACGGAAGTTGTAAATTTACCTGACTTACCTTCTGGACATCTTAGGCAAATAAAACACACAGTCTGGACAAAAATTTTCTGATGCTTTTGTTAATAGTGTCTTGCTTGATTTCAAAAGTTTTGGGGGAGAGAATTGCCTACTGTGAAAATTTTGTTGTCAGAGGGTAATTTTTAACTGAATAAATTTCTTAAAATAGAGCAATAAATTTCTATGGGAGGCTGGAATACCCACTTAAATACTCAGATGAAGTTCCATGCTATTGTTCTCAAATATAGCTGAACAATAATTTGATATTAACTTCAGTAATTCTGTACATTGCATCATTAGATCATTGTCAGAAGTATAATTAGGCATGGTGTTTAAATAAATATGGTGTTAAATAAAATATTTTGGCTGTAAATGTATAATTATTTAGAAAACATTTTCAAAATGCTGTTTTAGGGATGTATAGTCATATTAAAATACTTTTTTGCGCTCCCCACTTCTCAAAGGTCAAGTCCAAACTTCTGGGGGAGGTATACAGTCTGGCTCCTTTCTTCTCCTTTATATTGCTCCCCCCCAATGTCAATCAAACTGGCATACTTAATAGAGTGAATTTATTTTGTCATTTTCCACCTCTATTATTTGGCTTATCTTGCTTTGCTTGCTGATACTTCCTTTCTTTTTATGAAAGAAACCTCCACCCATCCTCATGCAGCATTATTGGGAGCCTACCATCTATAAGGCATGATGGTTGGTGATTTTACATGGATTCACCAATGAATCTCTGAAACAATGGTTTATTTTATTTATTTTTTAAGATTTTATTTATTCATCTGAGAGAGAGAGAGCAAGCAAAGCAGCGGGGAGGGGCAGAGGTAGAGGGAGAAGCAGACTCCCCACTGAGCAGGGAGCCTCGACACAGGGCTCTATCCCAGGACCCCGAGATCATGACCTGAGCCAAAGGCAGACGCTTACCCAACTGAGCCACCCAGGTGCCCCAACAATGGTTTATTTTAAAAATTAAGAAAGTAAGGGTGCCTGAGATTTAAAACCTAAGTTCAGATTTTTTATTATTTTACAGTTGCCTTCAAGCCACCTTAAATTCCATCTCCTCTGTAAACGCTTCTCTACTAAACCTCAAGTAATTTCTAAACTCCTAAACAAAATTGTCTGTATAATTAACTGGCAACTGTGATCATGCAACATTTCCTCATTCTATGACTGCCTCCTTCTCGATATGTATTATTTCTTAAATTCAAGAACTCTGTAGTTTTTTTTAACCTCCATAGTATTGTGTGAGGCTAATTTTTTTTTTAAATATCCTAAATAAGGATAAAACAGTAAATGGCATTGTTTCAAGTTACAAAAATTTCATCACTTATTTAAGTCCTCTTCTCTTAAAATACATAATATAGGAGGCTTTTGCTTTTATGTGAGGATATATAGGTACTCATAAATATATGCCTCTAGCTAAGGGACAAAAAGAGGGGCTTATTTGCTATTGAACCTCTGAGTATATATATATAACCATTAAATACAGCTGACAGCATTCATTTGTATACACAGGAATTATGAAGGACTGGTCAAGAGCATGAGGGTGGGCTGGGGGAGTAGATTGCGTTTGAGAGAATGATTATGATCCCCAAGATCCCCTTGGTGTGGGCAGTAGTATATATATATATATATATCGGGCAGATTGCCAGCAAGAGCCAAAAATGAATTGCTACTCATCTGTTAAAAGCATTCTTTGTCAGTGAAAACTAGACCCCAGCTCAGCGCTCAGGGCAGCAGAGAAGGTGAGAGACGTCCTGATGAGTCTATAGAGCAAGGAGTATATTCAGATTCCAGCACTGGATTTAGCTCAGCATCTTTTATCCTGCCCATGTAACTTCAGACAAAGAGAAATATAAAACTAGATGAATAATGTGCAAAATTAAGCCAATCTCAAAAGTGTCATTTCACTGTCATAAACCAGGGGATTATACCTTCACATTAGTTCCTCTTTATTCCTCTAAAAACAAGCATGCTTAAAATTTCCCATTGTAATATTTCTTGTTTGTTTTCATAATGGATCCTTATAGAAACAAGTGAAATATCCGAGAATACATTTCTCAGGGATGACTTTGAAACTGGAAGAATTTAATACAATGAATGTTTCCACAATGAATGAGTGATTGAAAGTAACTGGCCTCAAAATTAGCAGTAGAAACTCTGTATTTAATCCCTTGGAGGTCACGATAACTTTTACAGGTCTTTTAAAATGAATTTAATTCAATTCAGAAATCGGTACCTTCCTGTCTGAAGCTATAGTAACGAACGATTCTATAAATGGGATGTTGGTGCCAGAGGAACCCATCAACTCTAGGAATATTCAGGTGATCTAAGTGAAAATCCTGTAGCTAATGAAAGGGATGGCTTCAAAAAATGAGCTACAGAAGGCAGGCAAATGTGACAAGACAGCTAGTGTTAATAGTCACATAACAGTGCTTGAGGAATAATAATTTAAGGACATTAACATTGGCATTTATGTGGTTATGGGCTGGCCCTACCTCTCAGGCCCAGAACTGTATCTTGGTGAGGATAAATGCCAGGTAAACTAGTTCAACTTATTTTAGAGATTCATTTAAAAATATTTAAGTCTGAATTCCATCTGCAATTGGTATTAAACACATTTAATGCTGTCTGAGATCCATATGGTGAAAGCAAAGCGTCGTTTAAAAAGAAGTAACTGAGAAGAGGGTAGGCTTGAGAAAGGATGAAATCATAACCACGGCCAGCTGTGATGTTGGGGAAGGTAAACAAGATGTGTGAAGAAAGACCTGGGATAGAGTTCCAGATCCAACTGCCACTAATTGGGGGCCACTGGAAACTGTGATTTTTCTTAATTTGAGTTCATTTATTAAATTAGGATTAAAAATGACAACAGCTAACTCAGACTCTTTTTGATGTGAGGAACTAATAGATAAATATCTATGAAATTTCTTTGTAGTGGCTCAAGTGCATGAAAGTATTAGTTATATGTTCTAACATACTTTATCATGACAGAGTGACACCGAAGTAGATTAATGAGTATCTTCTTTCCTTGTACATGACGTGCTTCTTTTTATTAGATGACAAAGTTAAAATGATTCTGTAGGCTGACAGGATTTGGGGAAACACTCTGCGCCAAAAGTGCCAATGGTTTTGTTTCTTTTTTAATTTATTGTGTTTCATATCAAACAAGCCCTCCCCCTTTTTCCACCTGTGCAACAGAGAGCTCAATTACAAATATCCTCAGTCGAGGCAACACGTTATATGAAGGGCATATAAAGTGATGGATGGCAGATTAATTTCCGAGATCAGGTCTGATAGGAATGGGATAAAGAGTAAAACAAACAAAACTTCAATATTTGAGGTGTAATGTGGGTTGGGAGAGAAGCCATATAAAAAGAGCTTGAATGAAAGCTCTGCAAAATATGAAGCCACTTTAGGTAGAGTTCACCCTGTGGTCAAACATTGTTACAAACTCTTTGACAGATCAAAGGGACAGTCTAGTCTCCTCAGCATAAAGGAGTTTAAAGAGTTGAGGAAACAAAAATGGAACCTCAAAACACTTTAGTCAAGGCAGGAAACGTGTGAACTAACTGGCTGAGAAACCTCTTCCAGGGTTGGAAAGTTTAAAGAAGCCACTTTCTAGTCTAGATGAGCAAAGGACAACACAGAAACTGAAGAGTAAACATACCACATTTAAGAGGGAACTTTTACACTGAGTGATGCTGGTGTCAAGAGTATGTTTAAGATTACCTTAGAGATCAAGGGTAGAAATTCTGTCTGGGCTAGTGGAGTCAGGAGAAAATCTCAGTGTGTGAGGGGAGAGATCAAAGTTAAAACCTCAAAGCTTCCCCAGAAAACCAGAGACAAACTAGCAGAGGTACCTTTCCAATGTACCCTGATGGTGTGTTTCCAGAGGCAACACAGTACGTTGAGGGTATTATGTAGATATTCATTAGGAAAAAACCACCCTCCTGAATTATTATATTGTTTTCCAAAATAAGAGGGAACAAAGCCATGGAATGAAATGCATGACCTAGGTAGCTTCAGCATTTACTGTATATATAAGTGTGTTTTCTATACTCTGATCCAATTTGTACGTACAACAGAATAACTTCCACTTGTGATAAAATCTAAGCAAACTGGATTTTAGACTTAAGATGCAAAGAATTATTTTGAGTATGTTTCCACTAAATATGTAGCAGTGAATATACATATGGATATAGAGATTATATGTTCAACCATTTAATACTAAATGTATAGAAATAGGAAGTTGTTCTTACACTGTGGAATTTATAATCTGACTTCCTTTTCTCATGCATGAGCACATTCTTAATTTATTTTATGAAGATACTTTTTTTGTTTGTTTTTTTTAATTTTTCAATCTCACCTCTTCCACAATGGCAACATTCCTGCACAGAAAACCAAATGCTAATGTTTGAGTCCTTCATGGACATTGTAGGACTGCTTAATATTCTAATACTAGTATTAAAAAGAGTACTAGTAAGTTTATAATTATTAGTAATGATATTTTTCAAGGAATCAGGAAAGTGGTCCATAAAATTGCTCTAGATTATATTAATTTATTACCTCATCAATGTGAAAATTCTCCACATAGGAAGGCACCAAGGATGCTAGAAAACTTGACAGAGTGCTTAGTATTCCAGTTCTAACACATTTGTGTCATTACTGAGATCATGTTTAATATGGCTTGTAATACAGATGTAGAACATATAATTATTTATTTAAATAAAATGACAACATTTCCAGTATAATGCACTTTTTGCCTGGCCCCAGCATTGTTCTCTGGGCATTTTTCTCCCGCACGATCTCTTTGGAGCTTTCAACTGACTTGGTCTCACTATACTTGCTCTGTTGACGACTCTCTACTACTGGGAAAACTATGGGAAGCATCTCTTCTAAAACTCTGGATCCCAACCTGGCCATTCTCTTAAGTTCAAAAATGCTACTTTCAGCTAGTTATGTGCCACCTCTTTCTGGTGACTAGATTAAACATGTCAGAACATAAATCAATAAGTTGAACACAAATTTGATCACTTCTGTATGTTTACGACACTTTTCTTAAAAGCTACCACCATTCACTGTTCATTACAAGTTAAAACAAAACAAAACAAAACAAAACAAAAAACAAATAAACAAAAAACCCAAAACACCAACCAACCAAACAAAACCAACACAAAACATTTAGTCCTAGACTTCCATTCCCTTCACCCTCATTTCAAACTTCTAACTGGTTACCAGAGCTTGTTGATTCCAGCCCACAATATTTCTAGAATTTGGCTTCTACTGTCCAATTACATAGACCTCCTCCCTCAGGCAAGTCTCTCATCCGCCTTAAATATCTCGCCTAGGCCATTGCAAGTGGCCTCCTACCTAATTTACACAAGTGTTTTTCTACATCATAGCTGAGGTTATCTTCCTAAGCTTACACATTGAATCACATAATCTCTCTACTAAAAGTCCCAGCATGTGACTTGGTGTGCCCATAAGATAGAGTCCAAAGGCTAATGCATACCAAGCAAAGTCCTCCAATTCCAGCTTTTCCAGGTCTCCTGACTCTATATCCTCCACTTCGCCATAACCAGTAGGCTGCATACCCACTGACCTTCTTACACACCCTTTCCTTACCATGCTCATTCACTGCCATATGCTTTACATGGAGTCCTATTAGTCCCGAATGCCCTTTCTGTTTCCCATCTGATAAACCACTGCTTACCCTTTAAGTTGTCCACTTAGTGAAGTCATATCTAACTCCCAAAGAGAGATCGTGGTTTTCTTTTCCATATTCCTACATAACTATTCCTTTCTCCCTTGAAGCATTTTACTCACAGTGGTATCATCATTCCTTCTCAATCGCCTCTACCTATCTGAAAGTCGTGTTATAGTCAGCTTTGCACCCTCCATGGCTAAGCATTGAACTGTTTCTGTGAAGGTGCCGCTATTAGTGTCTAAGCTGAGATTCGAGTCCTGCTTTCTGATCCTATTTCCAGACCCATTCCATTAAAATGGGCTGCCACCCCTGTTCAGGATTCCCTTTTCCTTTTTGGCTGTACTGTTAGTAACCCAGCATTTTTATTCTCTGGCTGTGCTTGCTCCTTCATCAAAACAAATTTGACTTCCAATTCATTAGAATTGTGCTCAGTGACTTCACTGCAACGGCATATTTTGGAAAAGGCAAGGATGTCACAATGACTTAAATCATTCTTCTTATGTAGGCACCAGAATGAACTCACACCATGCATTTGTGGGTACGATTTATGTGTGTAGGTATTTTATGCATTTTATTTATCCATATAATGGGTCATTTTGACCAGTTTGCTGAGGCACAAGCACTTTCTTCCCCTCCAGATGTATCTTCACCCATGATATGTGGCTGAATGTTCTTGTTTAGTAACTGGATAATGTTGGGATTGTTAGCTGTTGGAGAAGGGGGACATAGGGATGAATGGTAGGAATGAAGACAAAGGGGGAGAATGTCATGATGTTTATGCGTTACCTGGCCTCTTTATCTCAGTTTGAGTCATATCGGCTAGATAATAGAATGAGGTATATATGTGTTGTTAGTTTTGTTTGTTTGTTATTGTGGGTTCAATTATACTTGCTTCATTTTTCAGGTATGAATTCAATTATACCCATAGAATCTTATACAAATATGAAGATCTGAAAATCCTTAAGTAAAACTTACCTATATTATATCTTATGATTACTAAAAAGATTTCAGTTGGAGTAGGTTTTAGCCATATATGCCCATATGCATAGGAAGAATACATATATTATATAAATATACAATGTATAATGTGCAATGCATAGCATAATATTGTACATTATATACACACACATATATATTCCTTTGGGATTTATAAATATGTATGTATATTTACAATTTTAAGCAAATTAAAATTTAGAAATTTGTGTGTTATGTTTAGAAAGGTATGTGATCTTTTTTTTTTAAGATTAATTATTTATTTATTTGAAAGAGAGCAAGAGAGAATGAGAGAGAGTATATAGAGGGAGAGGGAGAGGAAGAAGCAGGCTCCCTGCTAAGCAGAGCCCAACGTGGGGGCCCCTGGGGCTTGATCCCAGGACCTGGAGATCATGACCTGAGCCAAAGGCAGACGCTTAACCGACTGAGCCCCCCAGCTGTCCCTAAAAGATAGTGTTTGAATCAAATATATGTGTAATGAAAGTGATTCCTTTAAATCCTCAGTTTTAATTTCCTCATCTCTAGAATGAGAGGGTGAGAACATAAGATGTAAATATCGAGTTTTGAAATTCTCTTACTCTGTAACAAAGCTCTCAACAATTGCTAAGACAATGCGAGGAAAGAAGCAAACATACCTTTGTCCTTTAGAAACCTCTGTGACATTTGAGAAGCCCAGGGAGGATTGCTTGTCTTGCTAAATTTTCAATTACAAGAAGTGCAAATGCTTTTAGATTTGTTTTGGCATGACATACAATACATTTCTTTTACCAACTTTGACTACCCACTGAAGTCTAGACTCTCAAATTCTTCAACATTCATATTCACTGCCTGAGGAAAAACGCATGGGTAGAACAGGGAATGAGAATATGGCATTTAATTACTAAATCAATACATGTGCCTGACTTGCAGAAGCTAGGTACAATTTAAATCTGGTTAAAGGAAGCCATTCATCCATTTTCTGAATCTCTGAGAGCATGCAAACTTGCCTTTTGCATTTGAAGGCTTTTGAAGGCTACAACAGTTTGGTGTGTAACTAACTAACTAACTAGAAATGAAAACATTTCATTTACGTTGGGCACACTCTTTGACCTTTTTCTTTTGAACTTTTCCCAAAAGTATTGTAGTATGACAGACATTTTCTTTTTAAGTAGTTGCATAGTGGCCTTATAGATTTTACCCAAACTCCTGCAGGATGGGAGAAAAAACTTAGTGGTTTTTCTTATTCTTCAATGTGCAAAGCACCGGTATTTGATTCTTCTTGTCTCACCTTAAAAAATGTGATAATTTTGTGATGAGCTGTTTTGGGTTTTTTTTTTGCCACCAATAACAGCTATAGTTAAAAATATTATTTTACGGTAAAAGTAAAATTATTCTCAGCATGATGCTGTGTATTATGCCTCTGTTGTCTCATTTAACATTCAGAAAACCCTAAGAAGTATGCCTTATTATGGTACCTCTTTTGCAGATGTGGGGAAATTATCAAAGTAATTTTCCAAGGTCTCATATACTATAAATATTGTTGCTGGACAATAAAAAGTTGGACGTGAATGTTCACACACCATTATTCACTGCAGCTAAAACTTTTATTGACCTCAGAGGTCACTATCAGAATCACCAAGCACAGGGCTTGCTGGGCATCCATGAATCCATATTTTGGTCTTTTCTAATGCATGGTAAAATGGAAAGGGTACCTAATTTTCAATTGTAGTTGCAGAAGATGGAAGAAGTACTCTTAACACCATATTAAAGTCAGTTCGAGAAAACTATTCTTAGCAAATTTTCCAGCAGACTTCTTTTTTCTTTAAATGCCAGAATCATTCTTTACATGTGTCTAGCAGAATGTTCTTACTGTCCATGGTTTCATTAGTGAGGGGTATGTAAGCGAGCTGCAGCTATGCTCAAAACCCGCATTCTATGTGTGTGGTTCTTCCAAAACTCCATAAAAGGCTACAGAAGAATGAATACAGAACAAAGGTGTATTTCTTTTGAATTTTGACAAGAGTCAACTCCTTACCTTCTCAAGAGGCTAAACTGAGTTGACTTCCCAGGTAGGATAGCAGCGTTATTGGTTAATGCTCATATAGTTTTTATCTCCCTTTGGGTTGACCAGATACTACTCTGTGATGCAGGCAAATTTTATCTCAAAGCATATGTTTGCTCAGGAATGAAGAATGAATACATCACTAAGGGGGTATCTTTCTCTTTAAGGCAAACTAATGTAGGGACTTTGACTTAATGCAATACAGACAATAAAATGCATTTATATTCTGAGTGGCTTTCTCAAAGAATTCCCAGGAGCTTTGCAAAAATTAAAAATTCTTAACAGCAGCATCAAACATCAGTTACTTTTGGTTTGGATTTTAAAACAGAAATTGATTTAACATTTTAGATCTCCAGTGGGGATTGCTTCTGCATTCATGAAAGCTGCTGTTAGAGGTAGATATGCCATATGACCAACAGCTGCTGATCTAGGCAAAGACTTTTATAGTTTCCAGGAAATCACAAAGATGCTTCCCTGACAACTGTAGCCATTGACCAAGCCAATCTGTGAGAGCTGAAGATGGGAATTTAAATACATGGTTATTAGTGCAAAGGACAGTTTACACAAGTGTTCTGGAATGGTCCTTATCTATCTTTGTTTTTGTTATTGTTACTATCTCTCTAGAGCCACAAATGCCCAGAGTACTTTGAAGATGACGTGAAAAACAATGAAGCAATATACCTATTGCAAATTCAACCTTGAGCTTATAATTTCAAGTATTACACCTGTCCTAATCAGCTTGCTGATATGGAACCAGAAACAATAAAATATTGCAGAGGTCAGTTCCAGTATTCCCAATTTAACAAAAATAACTACACTTGACAGGTTGAGTAGCTTTTGTGAACACCACAGTTTATTCTTAGACAGACATAGAAAATAGAAGATGTTTTGTGTCGGGTGCCTGGGTGGCTCAGTCGTTAAGCATCTGCTTTCGGCTCAGCTCATGATCCTAGGGTCCTGGGATCGAGCCCCGCATCGGGTTCCCCGCTCCGTGGGAAGCCTGCTCTTCCCTCTCCCACTCCCCCTGCTTGTGTTCCTGCTCTCGCTGTGTCTCTCTCTGTCAAATAAACAAATAAAATCTTAAAGAAAAAGAAAGAAGATGTTCTGTATCTCTTTTTTTTGTAAAAATAACAACAATAGGTAAGAAAGAAGGCATTTAAGGAACCGGAATAGAAAGAGAAAAGACAGAATTAAAAAAACAAACAAACAATAAAACCAAATAGCTTGTTATTCAAATTTTGGTGTAACCAATCTCTCAAGTTATTAGGATGAGAAGAGCAAAATTATATAAATGTGGAGGATCCTAGGTGTTGGAATTGTGGATATTGTTATATAATTAAATGATATCTATATCCATCAATGTCTTTAATTCCAATATTCACACGCATGTGCGCATACACACACACACACATACACACACGGGAGAGGAAGAAAGAAGACAGCAGAAACTTATAATGTGTGGTGTAGAAAGTGTTATTTTATTTAGGCCTAGTAATTCATATAGTAACTAATTGGGTTGTAATTGCCTGAGAAGAGTGACCTTAGTGATTTGTAGCATAAAGTCCAAGACAAGATAGATAAAGTAGGTGATTAGCCAATGCTTGTTGAATAAAGTGGGAATAATAATTGCTGCTTAAATCCCTGAAAATCGGTTATCTTTACTTTAAGAAAAATGTATTGGGATAAAATAGTATTTTTAGCAAATGGTACTGGGACAACTGTATATCCACATGCAAAAGAATTAAGTTGTATACTTACCTCACACTATGTACAAAAAATAACTCAAAATATATCAAAGACCTATATGTAAGAGCTAAAAGTATAAAACTCTTAAAATAAAACATAGGTATAATTCTTTATTGACCTTGGATTCAGCAAAGAATTCTTAGGAATGACACCAAAAAGACAGGTAAGACAAGAAAAATATAGGTAAGTTGGACTTCATCAAAATTAAAATGGTCTCTCCTTCAAAAGACATGGTCAAGAAAGTGCAAAAGCAATCTATAGAACAGGAGAAAAATTTTGTAAATATAATATCTGGTAAGGAATCTAGGATATATAAGGAAGAGTTGCAACTCAGTAATAAAAGAACACATTTTTTTAAGAAGTGGAAAGCATCTGAATAGACATTCTACAAAGAAAGTGTGCAAATGTGCAATAAAAATACATAAAGTTTCCTGTCAATAGTCTTAACGAAAATGCAAATCCCAACCACAATCAGATACCACTTTACAATCATTAGGATGATGAAAGTAAAAAAAGACAAATAATAGCAAGTGTTATCAAAGACATGGAGAAATTCTAGTACTCATTAAACTTCTGGAGGGAATGTCAAATGGTGTGGCTGCTTTGCAAAACAATCTACAAGTTCGTCATAAGATTAAACATAAGAGTTATCATATAACCCAGTAATTCCACTCCTAGGTATATACACATGAGAATGAAAACATATGCTCACACAAAAACTTGGGCATGAATGTTCTAGCACCAGTATTCATAATAACCAAAAAAAAAGTGGTAGAAACCAAAATGTCCATCAACTGATAAATGGAGGTATACAATGTGCTCTCTCCACGTAATGGAGTATTATTTGGAAATTAAAAGGAGTAAAGTATTGACACATGTGGCAACATGAATGAATGTTGTTTTTTTTAAAGATTTTATTTATTTATTTGAGAGGGAAAGAGAGCACAGAGGGAGAGGGAGAGGGAGAAGCAGACTCCCTGCTGAGCAGGGAGCCCGATGTGGGGCTCGATTCCAGGACCCTGAGATCATACCTGAGCCAAGGGCAGATGCTAAACCGACTGAGTCACCTAGGCGCCCCAACATGAATGAATCTTAAAGACTTTATGGTAGGTGAAGAAAGCCGTCACCAAAGACTGTATGTTGTATGGTTCTGTTTACAAGAAGTGTCCAGAATATGAAAATCTATAGAAACAGAAAGTAAATTGCTATTTGTCTAAAACTGAGGAGAAAGACAGAGTGATTGACTGCTAACAGGTATGGGGGTTTCTGTTGGGGTGATTAAAAAATTCTAAATTGAGTCTGATGATGATTGCACAACTCTGAATATACTAAAAGCCATTGAATTACACACTTTAAATATGTGGTATGTGAATTATATCTCAATTATACTGTCACAAAATGGACCAATATAAATAAGTGTTGCAGACATTTCACACAGACAGTTAGAATAGTCTCTTTGGTATGAGGAAAGCAAACCCAGATGTGAAGTATGAAAAGATTATTCAAAAGGTATTATTCTAGAAATAGAAATGTCATTACTACTGAATTGTTCCAGGAAAGGTTTGCACAATTATCAAAAAGAAACATACTCTAACATATCAATCAGTCCCTCCTTATTAGGCAGGTTTATAATTTAAAAACTAAAACAAGAAAAACAAACAAACAAAAAAGAAAACAGTTGTACTGACATTATTCAACCTTAGCCAGCGTTTCAGAAATTTCTCATTAACCATCAATAGGGCTCAAAAATATTTATTACCACCGGTAGGAAAAAAAAAACAATTCAAATGGCATGATCTTCCGATTGTATTATAGGAGTCATATTAACACACAATACACAGCATTCTGGAAAATGTGACGGAATTCAGGGGGTCAAAGAGCATAACCAGTTACAAGAGCATATCCATAAAACAAATAAGATGATATAAATTGGATGAAGCTATAGAAAATACAAAAGCAATAATTAGAAAAGTTAGTTGTATAGTACCACCCCCAGCTCAAAAAAAAAAAAAAGTCTAGCTGCTACTGGCAAGCTATAAAATACAATGAAGAAACATATTTTCCACCATACTTATATGCATGAAAGACAATAACACTATTCCATCTGCGGTACGTTATGTCATATTGCAATGTCGGAGTTATTCTAGATTTGGAGAGGGCTCCCTCAGCAGCTGTGTCTGCAACCTGCCCTTCAACACATTCTCCTGAGGTAGAAGTGCATGAGAACTCAGCTAACATTCTCTCTCGTATACCGCTCTATACTGAAAAAGAAAAACACATTGAAAAGTCCCATTTCTACAGAGGTGGTCATAGATAATAAAGGACCATGAGAATCGCAAGATACATTTACGTAACCATAAAACACACTATGCAATGAGTTATCATATATTGATTGCATCTGACAGCTGTGGACACTAACAGTTTTCGAAGCATTCCCACGTCTCTTATTAGATTCACTCTCAACTTAGAGAGCAAAGCCGAGCATTTTACAAACAAAACAAGGAAGGCTTCGACAGGTTAAATTATGCTTCTGATGCTGAAGAAGGAGTGCACATGTATGGGGAAGGATGCCAGTGGGAATACAAAGTCATAGGAGGGAAATGAAAAGGTGTAGCTTGTTCCTACAGCTTAAATTCTGCATCAAAATGAATAGGAATACAAACAGAGACTTGTTCTAGTTCAAAACGTGTGTGTGTTGCTTATGTCATGATATATATTCCCTTATGTAATAAAAGAACAAACTATACATACCTCCCAATTCCAATGGTACATTTCGCCAACTCCATCAATAACGCCCCCAGTCCAAGGCACCATCTGTCATCCCTTCTGACCAGAGCCTTCTGGAGTCTTGCCTTCGCTCATTCTGCCTCCCCTCTCAGGCTCTCCCATACAGCAGAGTCATTCCTTCAGCTTGTGAGTCAACTTGCATCTCTGTTCAAATCACCCAATGTCTTCCTACCTCAGAATCCAATCCAAAGTCTGTCAAATGGCTTAAAGATGTATATGACCAGAGTCCCTGATAATGTCGTGACCTCAGTTCCTGTCACTCTGGCTGTCATTCAGTCCTCTCCAGCCACACGAACACTGGCCTCTTCTGTGTCCCTCCAATACAGCAAGAATACTCCACTTTTGGTCCATTGTAATGATCATTTTCTCTACCAAGAATTTTCTCCCTTCTCATACCCACGAGAGTTTCTCCCTCACTTTGTCCCAAATGCTTAATATAATATAATGCCTAAATAATATTAAACAAACAAAATGAATTTCCGCTCTTTCCCTACTGTGTCTTTAATTTTTAAAGATTTTATTTGTTTGTTTGTTTATTTATTTATTTATTTATTTATTTTAGAGAGAGAGAGCATGAGCATGTGAGTGGGGGGAGGGGCCGGAGAACAAGGAGAAAGAATCCTAAGCCAACTCAGAGCTGAGCACAGAGCGCAACACGGGGCTCCATCTCACAACCCTAAGATCATGACTTGAACTGAAATCAAGAGTCCAGTGCTCAGCCAACTAAGCCACCCAGGTGCTCCTACTATGTCTTTATTTATATTACCCATAACCATCTGAAATAATGTATAATGTATCTGGTTGATATCAATCGCCAGCCCTAGAATATAAGCTCTATGCAGGAAAGGCCTTGATCTGTTTTGTTCGCTGATTTATCCCCAACACATAATATGCTTGAACTAAAGACTTTGAGAGACGATGGACTCTGAGAAACAAACTGAGGGTTCTAGAGGGGAGGGGGGTGGGGGGTGGGTCAGCACAGTGATGGGTATTAAGGAGGGCACGTTCTGCGTGGAGCACTGGGTGTTATGCACAAACAATGAATCATGGAACACTACATCAAAAACTAATGATGTAATGTATGGTGACTAACATAACATAATAAAATAAAAGAAAGAAGACATTGAATGAGTATTTTTTTATTGAGATGTAGTTGACATATAACATTATAT